>NW_010421704.1:63224-75285 GCF_000710305.1 Buceros rhinoceros silvestris | reverse complement strand
AAAAAAAAAAATCCGATTAAATTAATTTCCAAGTAGCTAAAATACCAGTGTATTCTCTGTGCTCTTCAGAAGTTCGTCTCTAAATGAGACCGGCTGCACTTTATCTGCCTGTGCTCGTGTGGTGCACGTGGCAGTAACACCTCGAGCTACCGGCCAAGTTGCCTCTTCGCTGTGTCAGGCAAGATGCTCGCGCCTGAGAGGAGAGGCAGCTTGTGCGGAAGAGCCTGGGCAGTAACGGGACTGGAGAGGCAAGGGACTGAGAAATGTGCGTGACTGTGTGAGAACATGTAAAAGTAGAGGGGAAATAACAGCAGTTCCCGAACCCGGAGTGTGTGAAACTCATCTGCAAGTAGAAAAACATCTTATATTTTGCAACTGTGGTGGTGTGGTCCAAAGGCCCCCTGACATAGGAGCTGCTAGGATATTTTTGCAATGACTCAGGAACCAGCTAAAAAATAAAAAAAAACAGCGGAAACTCAGCAACCCCCCCAAGCAATTCTTTCTTCATTTAGAGGTTCAAATATTTTTTAGAAATTTAAATGGGAGGGAGGAAAACAGCTGCACAGTGCTTCAGGGCTTATATGCTAGTCATTAAGAAAACATTCAGTGGCCTTTGCTAATTCAGAGCAGAAAGAGATTCTTGAAAAATGTTGTGATGGAAAAAAGGCAATTGCAGCCAATAAACAGTTATGTTTAATTATTAGATTTCAACAAGATGGGTGAAGTAGTACTGATCAAACCCCAACGTTTCTCAGGAGATTGTTTTTCTCAGAGAACTAGAGCCGCTTTACGGCGTTTCTTTGGTTTAAAGCGGGTGAACTGAGGCGTTTGAAGACTGTCTGGCATGTGAAGTCGAGGCTGTGTGGCCTTGGGACACAGAAGGTGAGAGGGGCTGTGGGGTGCAGCCTACCTGTATTTATCCCAGGCTGCCATAAAGTGGTTGTTAAGAGCAGAAGAGGCAGAACAAAATCGCTTTCAAGAGATTACACGAGAGAAAAAACTAGCTGCTTTAATTCGTGAAAAGTGGGGAGCAGTTTAATAGATGTATATATTGCAACGTCCAGGCTGGCTGCAAACACTGAGCTGAAATTAATGCTACAAGATTAATTTTCACTGACTACAACATCCTGTTTTGACCCAAGAATTAAGCTAGAAATGGTTGTAGCTCACTGATGGTTTTTCCATCTCATTTTAACCTGATTTTACAAGAGCACCCTTGGGCTTTTCCTGAACCTGTTTGCTAATTGTCCCTAACGTTAATAAACACATGAATGTCTCGAAAATACAGATTTCTATGGATTGAGTGAAGCTTGATGGCAAGGTTGGAGAAAAGATCTTATCAGTGCCTAATAAAGGGGAAAAAAACCCCAAACCTGCAAGCAAAGTCCAAATTGGGGCGTAACATGTTACATCAAAGAGTAATCAATAGCTGCGGGATGCAGAACAACCAAGGGATGCGAGGACGTGGAGGGGGTGAAGGAGGAGTGGCCGCATAGCCCGGGAGCAGGAGGCACTGAAGACAAGTTCCAACGGTTAAATATGCAAATATCTGGCACAAACTCTTAAGAAAATGGGCATTGTTAATTCTGAGGCGTGCAGAGTGACTTGTTCTGCGTCACATTTCTAGCGTTAGCAGCTGGTGAATTTATTAAAAAGGAGGTTTTTCACACTGTGCTCATCTGCAGTTTGTGTGACGTTGGTGAGCTCCGACTGGACTCCTGCATCACGTGATGGGTTTTCTGTCTCAGATCGGATGAAAATAACTCTTGGACTCTCTGCGAGCTTGTCCCAGAACGAGCTTCCCGTGGTGCCTGCTTAAACACATCCCAGCTGAGTTTTCTCCAGTGTTTGCTTACCATGATTAGCAAGCAGCTTTTCAAAATTAATATATCTGCTGGCATCACGGAGAAAAGCGAATGCAATGTGCGGCTGGAATGAGCTGCCTCTTGTTTCAGCGACTGTTCTGCACATACGCATTTTTTCCAAATATTCCGAGTGCATAACGTAGCCATTGGGCTTGTTTAATTTCATCACCTGGCAGTTTGTACAATATATTTCAGAAAACCAGTAACTCGGATCACAAAGAATAAATAGGATTTTTTTTTTCATTCTCTGGTTTTTATTTTTTTCTGGTTGATTGAAAAGCTGCTGCATGTGAATCTCCCTGGTTCTTCCTTGGTGCAGCAAACATCAGATGAGCAAGTCGTTCTCCGCTTTTCTTTCCTGGCATTTCCAGCGTTCCCTTTCTTTCCCCTGTTTCGGATGATAACCTGTGGTATTATAAATGAATTTTTAATATCTAATTATTTCCTTTAGAAAGTTGTCCTCGATGACTTGTCTTGATATGGAATTTATTTAGCCCGTTGTATCTGAGGGCAGGCTAGGATTGAAAGGTCAGGGTTGAGCAAAAGTCACGCTGCAGACAGATCTGTTCATTTCAAATCATTTCCAGAATGCTTTGGTGCAGTGTGGAAGTCTTGTCCCCTTAATAAACCCTCCACTAGGTTTGGTGGCTTTTTTGGGGGCGGGGGGGTCTTACTTGCTTTTTAAATCTGTGGTGCTGAATTCAAAAGGTGATACAGTGTTTACTGGAGGGGTGGGATTTTTTTGGATTGGGGTTGGGTTTTCTTAGGTAGGGTTCCACTCTTTGAAAAAACTACCAGAATTTTTTAAAAAAAGAAAATACCTGCCCCCCCAATACCATTAAATTTTGCAAATCTTACTGATGAGCGAGGTTACTTATCGTTGTGTGCAACTGTGGGATGAGGAGAGCTGTCAGAGCAGTGCCTAATGTACTGAATAATGGGCCTTCCACAGAAAGCGCTTTTGCTTTGTTCCTACAATGACAGATGCAAGGAATTAATTTCTCTTAGCAAGAAATGTTCATTGAAGATAAGGCCTGAAATAAACACTGACATGCAACTGTGAAACGCCCTGAAACTGTTTCTTGGTGACAAATTACTGCTGAGGTATATAGACCCTTCCACAGAAGTGACACCTATTGAATTTATTAGACAGATTATATAGAGAGGACTGAATCGCTTTTTTTTTTTTTTCCCCTGTCCTGTTTGTAGAGCTGACATTTGCCAGCTTCTCCTAATGAATCGGATATAGGCTCCTGAGAACAAAAGTCAGAGGGTTATGAAATCGCTTGGTCTGACCATCATGCAGCCACTGACAGTGGTTGTGCAGCCGTGTTTGTTGTGTGGAGGTGGGCAGAGCCTGAGCTGCAGGCTTAGCTCAGTCATCTGTCCCTGGGAAACGGTGCGAGAGCTGCAGGTGGAGGCTGCTGAGGCTGGATGCGCTGGCTGGGTTGCAGCAAGGAAGGAACCCGAAAGGGTTGACAATCACACAACCAAGTTACTGGTAAAAATCACATTTCCCAAGCGAGGGAGCCAATGCAGCCAGGGAAGCGTAAGGAGCTTTTTGTAGAGGGATATACGGTGCAATAAATTTCTTTCGTGAGCATTTATGTTTGGAGGCTTTTGTTAAACCACTGACTTTGCTCACAAGCCAGCCTGAATGTGGACTGAGCTTAAATTCTGTCTCTTACTTACATGTAGTCAGAAAAGGTTTTACGTGGTGCTTCTCATCGGTACTTTACAAAGGAGATAAGGACCATGGGCTCCGGTTTGCAGAGAGGGAAACTGAGATGAAAAGCCACTGCCCCTTCCTCATCCTGCTGACAGAATCAGCAACAAAGCCAACTCTGTTGACCACAACCCTCTTGTGCTTTCTGCAGTCCACTTTATGCAGTGACAGCTCATTCTAGTCCTTTAATCTTGTTATTTTGGGATCCGAGTCCAGCTTTCTGTGGCATGGGGAACAAAGGCTGTATCTCCCGTATCATCAGGTCACCAGTCGCTCTTGAACGTGACAGGGCGTGTGGCTCAGTGTGCAAAGGCACCCGTTCACTGGCTTGGTGGGGATTTAATCTTTCAAATACAAGTGAGCAAGCTCCTAATTAAAAGGCTTCTTTATAATTTGCAAAAGAAGCATCATAAAGAATTTCCCTGTTGCACCTCCATCCGATTTATTATAAACCTTTTTAAAGGTGAACAGAGAAGTAATCCCTCCTCAAGATATTCTGAAGGAGAGGGGAATAAAGTATCCCTCAGCAGCTTAGGATGAAAGCATCCAGCAGTCAAACAGCTTCTGGTGAAGGCAGATTTGTGAAGGTATCTGTGCTCCATCTTCAGCAACCTCGTTGGGTTTTTCCCCTTGCTTTGTACTCCTCTTTCCCACCTGCTGTAGGAGGTCTCGCACTGGCAGCCGTGCCTGCTGATTGTACTGTAGGTGAGCACCGCGTGACACAGCTCACTGTAGTTGTTTCAAGTTTCACAAGGGTTAAATCAACCCTTGCCCAGGATGCTGTATAAACCCACTGCACTGCTTTGATCCTGCTCTCCTCCCTGGTTGCTGCTGCATGGTTGACTTTGCCCCAAGGGCAGAATCACAGGATGCTTTTGGCTGGAAGGGACCTTTAAAGCTCACCCAGTGCAACCCCCTGCAGGGAGCAGAGACATCTGCACCCAGAGCAGGGGGCTCAGAGCCCCAAGGTCCAACCTGTCCTGGGATGGTTCAGGGATGGGGCTTTTCCCACCTCTCTGGGCAGCCTGGGCCAGGGTCTCACCACCCTCAGTGTAAAAAATTTTTTCCTTCTCTCTAGTCTGAATCTCCCTCTTTTAGTGTAAAACCATCACTCCTTGTCCTGTCACAAGAGGTCCAGTCAAAAAGATGTCCCCATCTTTCTTAGAGGCCCCTTTAAGTATTGAATGGCCGTAATAAGGTCTCCCCAGGGCCTTCTCTTCTCCAGTCTGAACAAAACTAACTCTCAGCCTGTCCTCACAGCAGAGGGGTTCCAGCACTCACATCATTTTTGTGGCCTCCTCTGGACCATCTCCAACAGGTCCATGTCTGTCTTGTGCAATGAATAAAACATTGCAAAAGTATTAAACAGCACTTTTTCTGCCTTCCTAACACAGGGCCACCTCTGCACATTAAGTCATCTGTTGACTTTGGTTCGGCATGAAACAGTTTCTCTCACTTGCAGACTCCTCCATGAGTTCCCTAGAAACGTGCAAATGGAGTAAATATATTTGGGTAGTGGATTCCAGGGGCTTTGGGACTCTTCGGCCCGAGTCATCTGTTGACTTTGGTTCGGCATGAAACAGTTTCTCTCACTTGCAGACTCCTCCATGAGTTCCCTAGAAACGTGCAAATGGAGTAAATATATTTGGGTAGTGGATTCCAGGGGCTTTGGGACTCTTTGGTGTGTGAAGACACCCCAAGGGCTGCGCTGTTTCCACAGTGAAGTGTTCAAGGATGTTAGTCAAGAAAGAAAAACACAACTCTGATCTGTATTCTATCCCCCCAGTCCTCCCTTCTCTCTCATCGGGGATCAGCTGGCACTGACACACTCTGCCAGCCCTTCCTCTCTTTCTGCTTACTCCAAAACATCACCCGTGTCAGAGAGGGGCAGAAACCTTTCTCCATTTGGCGTAAAGACTTTTTGAACCCCAGCCCCCTCTGTCGCAGCAGGACCGGGGAGCTGCACTGAATCTACCTGCTGCAATCTGCACCATTGCGCTTCAGCAAGGTTGTGCACGTACGATGCAAGGTGAAAAAGGAAACTTCAGCCCGGCAATGACAAGCCCCTCGGTGCTTTCGATCTCGGAAAAGATTGTTTTGCTATTCTGCTGGATGTGTAATTTTAGAATTATTTTTTGTTCTCCCTACTGATTTAAATTAATTTATTTGAATCAAATCATTAGGCCTCAGACTGGTACTGAACATAATGACTCACCCCTAAATTAATATTGTCTATCCTGAAATACTCCTGTCGAAATCACAGGAAGGTTCCTGCTCCTCACAAAGTCAGCTACATTCAGAGGCGTTCTGCACCACTTTATGAGGTAGAGCTGTAATTTACACCTCTGGGTCAGCGAGTGTTTTCCTGTTCCGACTTAAAATGGACAAAATGTGGGTAACTAAACAGGTGTCCTGCAAACTTTGACTTTTCCCTGAGCGGGGGAGGAGAAAGCAGAGCTTGAATCAGGACAAAACGCAGTGCACAGTGCTGCGGGAATTTCCAGTTCCAGCCTCGCTGCTTCCTCGTGCGCTGTGGCATTGTAGAATAATAAAGCTGCCTCTCTTTCGGCAAATTCTGTCTTATAATTGATGTGCTCGACACCAGCACTTGAAGGGGGCTCTGCTAAAGGGGACTGTTGGCATGAAGGATAAACGCACGTCATTAGACTGGGTTCAGCGGTCCAGGTGAATCCTCTGTACAACCACAGTCAGTCATCTGGGATGCTTGCTGTACACGGGTCCTCCGCCATCCTGACATCGCTGTGCCGCGCTTGTGAGTTCCAGTCACAGCTCTACACGAGGAGAGGCTGGCAACACCACGGCGTCCTGCCAATGCTTTTCTGCGGTCGTAGAGCCCACACGCCGAACAGTCTGCCAGCTACGCATGAGGCTCTTTATCTTCTGAAGGTCTTAAATAGCAGAGCCCAATGAAACAGGTGGAGAATTGTTAACTTGTTATCAGCTGAGCATCAGACTTTTTGGGGTTGTGTTTTATTTTTATCAACTTTGGACGCTGTCTATTTTTAAGTATTGCTAAGCCTGTCTGTAGAGCAGCTTCTCTCCTGTACACCTGTGTTGACAGGGTATGGGAGTAATTTCGGCCTCCTTAGGGGAAGGAGCTGTCAGTTGTTGCCTGTAATGAATGGTGGGTTGATGGTACGAGGCGCTGCCTGTAGGATTAAGCAGCGAAGAAAGCGTGGCTGTCCTAGATCGGGAAGTGCTGGCTTCTGGTTATGGTAGCTGCAATAATGAATAACTGAATGATATGACTTGACAACTGCTCCGATTTATAAAATATGATACTATTTTTGCTTAATTCCTATGTTTCCATGAACAGCTGGAACTTTCCATCTTCCTTCCACAAATAAGAGAGAAGAAGTGGGGATGGAAAAAGAAATAACATAATTATTTCCTTCTCTCTTCCCTTTGCTGGAGTAAGGTGATTACCCACCTACCGAATCCTTCCATACGGGTCTCCAAAGCCATCTCGGGGTGAATTTCTACAACCTGCCTTGCTGGCAGCAGTTACTTTTGTAACCTCAATGCGCTGGATGCAGCACATTTGTTTCGTGGTGTCATTCTGTTCCGAGGAAGTCCAGGAGAAATGCTCAAAATGAATGACTGGGCTGACGGAAGAGACATGCAAGTTGGCAGTTTGGAGGGGCTCGGAATAATTCAAATATAATGAATGTGAGTCATGCCCGTATCAGATTTGACACCTGGAAGCCAGTTTGCTGAAACTCTTACCGAGTTGCGTCTCCGAAGCTTCTCGGCTGATGGGGATTGCGTGGTCCTCGGGGCATCTGGGGATGAGCTTATGGACCGCTTCTCATCTGGCTGCCCTTCTCTAACTGGTCCTACCTCACTGCCATCCTTTTTAGCATAGAAACCTCTCACCATACCAAGGTGCAGTCCTAGCGCTATCAGTGACGTTATTTTTAGAACAGATGATATCTGTAAGGATCCTAAATCCTTCAAAAATATTCAAAGTAGTTTTTACACTTTTGATTGTACTTTTTCCTAAGGTTTTCTCCTCGTGTCTGGGCTGTATGGGATGAGTCTTCTGGCTTTTTTCCCACATCAGATGTATCGCAGAACACAAAATTATCAGAAAAATCGTCAAAAGAACATATTAAAATGTTCAGTAAAGGATTGCTTGTGTATTAGGCCTAGAAAATGAGCGATTACTTCTTTTCTTAATTTAATAGGAATTTCTAAACTATATGTGGTTGGACAAATTGTTGGGTCTGTCGGAATAAACTCACTGACTAAATCTTTAAACAAAACACTAAACAAATTCATTAGTGAGATATTTTATTTTGATTCTATAAAAGCTGCTGTTCAGTTGTGTAATTTTCTCCTTTGGCAGATTGTCAAAGTTTTCAAAATATCGATTGTTTTGTCATTTTAGTCCCCACAGCTGTGACAGAGTTCATTCCCTTACGCGTGAATCCAGATCTGAAACAATGAGTTTTGTGGGGTTTTTTGCTCGTTGTGCTGAACGTCTGCCTAAAGTTATTCTTGTCCTATCATAAGCTGCTTGCAGGAATATAAAGCATAACGTGCAACAAAGAGCTTGCACATGAGAAATAATATAGTGAATGATTTACTGTTCCTGCAAACCGATTCTATGTCCCTCTAGTGCCACTGGATGACTAGTTTCTGGTGTTCCCATTTCCCAGAGCGCTCTTCTTGACACGTAGACTTCTATTCTGCGTGAAGTCCCCCACACCCTTCATTTCTCACAGATGGCTCAGGGAAGACTCCCACCTTCCCAGAGGTGAGGAAAGAGTTATATTTGCCCAGATGCCCACGTAAAGTCTCTCTTGGAAAATGTCCAAAAAATGACAGGCTAGAGAGCTGGCAGGTGCTGGCTGCAGTGAGCCTCTGCGAGGTCTCTGACACCTCAGCCGGTGAAAGCAAAGTGGTGACTGGGCAAGAAGTCAGAGTGACAATACAAGAACTTGGATAACGGATGTTTCTGTATATGTGAGTTGCCGTGCGACATCAGTGGGGACCATAAAGGTGCAAAGGGATGAAAAAGCGAATTTCTGGAGTGCTGAGGGTTGCCAGGGGGTCTCTTTTGCCACAAAGGTGCAGGACCCAAATGGTTTCCCGTGCTCAAGTCAAAGGGTTTTGCTGGCTGAAAGATTTCATGCCAAAAGATTTATGCCTAAAGATTTCAGCTTCGTCCAAGGAGCTCATCACCAGGTCAATGTAGGTTTCTTTTCAGGGCAAAGAGAGAAGATGCTCTGCAGAGAGGCCTTTTGTCCTCCTTTTGACCCATGGTGAAATTGAGATCTGTGCCTGTGAGAGTCATTGATCTTAGGAACATTTTAAGACATCTCTTATGTCTTAAAAAATAGATGACGAGGCTTCCTCTCATCTCTGTGTCTGTCTAGTGTCACACATCTAATGACACCGGCAAGGATGACTGGAGGTACTCGGCTGTATCCTCAACCACCGCTTGGAGCAGCTCCCATACCCTTTTGTTTTCTCTAAATGATGAAGGTGTTTATTAGAAGATATTTGGGGTTCTCTTTCAGGCTGAGACTTGCCTGGCAGTATTTAGGGCAGAATATGTCTGTTGTAACCTGTATCTGTGAGGGCCACGTGCACATCGTGCCTTTCGTTGCTGCCCTGGGATTGGTGGCTTGGTCTGTGAGAACCTGGCAGCCAGGTGAGTCCTGGGTTAGAAGATAGTCATGAATAAAGAGGTTCATCACAAGTCCTGCTTAGCCATGTTTTAAAGGACCTCTATGACCCATCTGCCACCAGCTGACTACCACTGTTAAGAGTTTAGTTTAGACGATACATGAATGGTGGTGTGCGTATATATTTATTTTATATATGTATATGCATATATGTCTGTGTAAGCATTCAAATATACATGAAAGCCTTGACAGATGTGAGCAGTAGGTGTTCGAGATGGTTATAGCACACAGAAGAGAGCAGTACAAGTTGTGATGGGCCACGGGGCGGATCTGCATTTCGATCCCACAACAAGCCGCAGCAGGCAAAGCGGTGGTTACGAGGAGCAAACTGCATCTCATTAACACCACACGCAGCAAGCTGAATCTCCAGAGAGCAGAGGACCAAAGCGCTGGTTCCTGTAAGAGGAAGTTACTGGCCTTTTCGGGGGAAAAGAAAAATTCCTTGCCAAATAATCTCTGTTTCTGAAATACAAGTCAGAGGTAGCTTGTACCCTGGTTACCCGAGCAGAGGGTGCTTGGGAACTGAATGTGAGCTCACACGGGTCTTTCAGAGTCCGGTGCTAGTCTTTCCCCACGCTAACAGCTTCTCCTTTGGAAAGCAGAAGCTATTTGGGTGCAGGAAGCGCTGAACTTAACATTAAAATTTGCACTCGTAAGCCTGAGAACTTCTCAGAATCCAAGTTCTATCTTTCCTGTTGTACGTCTGGGGAAACTGAGGCACAAAGAATACGCTCTAGTTAAGGCCACACGAGGAATGCGTGATAAAGCCAGTGGTAGAATTCCGTCCTTCCATGTCATGATGCTTTATGTGCTGGATTATTCCTTCTCCCCAAAATACGGTTGGTTCAGAGCCACCCTGACACCCTGCGTTGTTGTTACTGGTTGAATTATTTTAACTGCAAACCAGCTATGTTTTAATTTGGTTTTCCTTTCACAACGAGTGAGGCATGCTTATTTAATTTAAGAAGCCAAGCAAAAGAGCCTTCTAACTATTACTGCCTTTTAAAACAGACATTAAAACCCAGGATCTTTTAGTTTTCAGCTCTGTGTGTCTAACTTTCCACAATATTCTGTTTACTTTCAGCAGAGTTCAGCCTTTTGCCCGATGAAGGCGCATTGCTCCCTTTTCAAGTTATTGGAATATATTATTTTAATTGCCCTAAATAATTGAACTGTTTCACACATTGAAATACCATTTCATTGTCTTATTTCTGTGCAGACTTTGTGTTAATTTCTGTCATAGCTAAGGTGCAGACTTAAGCATAACTAGGCGAGTAGGTAAAGACAGGTGATAAAAGCTGAAGCCTGCCTCTTCTTTCCAAGCCAGACGTGGTTGCAGCACTAGTCATTAATTTCAGATCGCTGGGGAATTTGGGTATCGAGTGTTATTGCTTTACCTCTGTCCCCTGCTGCTCTCTGCTGTCCCACTTCTTGAGGCAGCAACAGGCATCCAGCTGCGCCACCATCTTCAGGGACACGATGTGTTTTGCTCTGTGAGACACCTTAGTTGTTCCTGTGAACAGACAAGCAAACAACTGCAACTAAAGGACTTGAGAATGACTTTGCCGCTCGGGAAAACATCCTCTCTCCTGCCCTTCTTTCAAGGCTGGAACTCTGAACGGTCTTTCAGGGTTCTCTTTCTCATGTCACCGCTCTGTAATGATACTGGCTGTATATGTCACATTCACGGGCAGCAGTGAAGGGCTCAGGATCTCCTGAAAGGCCAGGAAACCTTCTGGAGGCTTTACTTCTGGTGGAGAACTCATGTCACAGTACAATGCTTAAAAGGGAAGGCGAAGCCTGTTTTGTTGTGAGAGCCGGCAGGGTACTGCTGTCCACCCCCTTCCAGTAAGAAATGCCATTGGAGGAGTTCATGTCAGGATTCCTGCCTGCTGCGCTACCCCTCTGACGCAGGCACGGGCGTCATACGCCTTTGTGAATGTCTCTGTACCTCTTGGTCTTTTGATGTAGTGTCTCACCGTTGGATATACACAAGAAAAGGTTACTGATCTATACAGACACGTTACAATAATGCTTAAGGGTGACTTTCTGAAGCCTGAGTGTGTGTGTGTGTAAGACTGTGGGGATGGGGAGGGATCTGGGCTCCTGCTGATGTCATTGAGAAGTCTTGGCATATGGGGAAAGAAGTGAACAGTGGTGGGACCCATTGGGTCAACCAGAAAAACTGAGCTTTGCTGTGATTCTTAAACTGATACTCATGAGTTTTAGGTGCACCACTGGGCAGTGTCCACCAAATCCTCCGGAGACCTGGAGATGTGCCAGAGTGTGCTCTCCTCACCGTGACCCCCAGGGGCCCTCTCCACCCGTTTTTCACCCCTAGACGCCTTCCCATTCCTCATTAGTTCTCTGGTTCTGCCTAGCCTCTTCTCACCCTGTGAGGGCTTAGGGCTTGGTGAGGAGGGACTGAGACCCTCGAAGGGCTGTGGTGAAGGATCTGTGCGGATTGCCAGGGTAAAGCCTTTGGTCTCATTAAAACCCCAGCTAAATCACCAGTGTTGCTTTCTGCCTGAGGAGGAGTTTTCCTTCTTTACTCCGTTCCCAGCCCCTCCTGTGACACGGGATGCTCGCCCTTTCTGCTTTTCAGCACCGCTGCAGGGCCGTCAGGACTTTTTATTACCCATAACCTTCCTCCTGCCCCACTCCGCACCTCCCGGGCAGCCTCAGACCACTGCGGCTTCGTGTTGTGCCATCTTCCTCATCCTCGTCGCTCGGTACACGAACGGCTGCCGCAGCCT
>NW_010421704.1:29877-63081 GCF_000710305.1 Buceros rhinoceros silvestris | reverse complement strand
CCTGCCGCAGCCTCCGAGCGTGGCAGAGTGGGCAGAGCTGCCAGCGGGGTTTGCTTTCAGCTCTTGGGCCTGAAGTGCTTGACAGATGTTTGGAGGATTTCTTGTCTCTGGACCAGTGCTTCGTCTGTTCTGAGCTATTCAAAACACAAACAGTGGGTTGGCAGGAGTGAAATGTGCTCAGAACCGGGACGTCAAAACAGAAATATATTTTTAAAAAGACAAGTGTCAAAAAGGAGGGGAAAAAAAAGAGAAAGGTGTTCATGCAGTTTATAGCAAGATGTATTTAAATAGTCGAGATTTTCTTCTTTTAACCCCTTGGGCTCCTACCAGACGTACTATTCTGCTCTATCTATAGAGGATTTCATGGTTAACTGTTATCAGGGGCGTTTGGGGTCCTGGGTGTCTGCTCTTCTGGGGGAGCTTTTAAAAAGACAAGTGTCAAAAAGGAGGGGGGAAAAAAAAAGAGAAAGGTGTTCATGCAGTTTATAGCAAGATGTATTTAAATAGTCGAGATTTTCTTCTTTTAACCCCTTGGGCTCCTACCAGACGTACTATTCTGCTCTATCTATAGAGGATTTCATGGTTAACTGTTATCAGGGGCATTTGGGGTCCTGGGTGTCTGCTCTTCTGGGGGAGCCCTGTTGGCTACGTTTCCAAGGTGTTTAGAGGACTAGCTAACAGCATAGCTTGGGACTTGTCAAGGCTACTGCTGTAAAACTGTAGTGAGATCCTACAAGTGCAGCGAGTGATACTGTTGAACGGGGCGATGGAGGGGGCATTTAGTGAGAAGTAAAATTACTCAAAAAAACCCCAGAGAGGAGTGGGGGAGAGAGGAGGGGGAGAGGATGGCAGAAGGAAAAGCAGACTTGGATGTAGAGGAGAAGAGGGGCAGCTCTGCATATTTCAAAATCATAATCAGTACAGGAAGAAGGGGTTTGGGATCCTGTGGCAGATACATCTTGGCTGCAGCCTCCTTTGGCTGTGTGTGCAGACAAAGGCAGGGCTGGTCGCCGACACCGCAATGAACCGGCACCAGAGCCCTCTGCTGCTTTGGCCGAGGTTCTGCTGGGTGGCAGGAACTCCAGTGGCAGGTAGAAGTATTCCTCTGCGAGATCACTGGAAAGTAATCCTAATAAAATTCAAGAGAAAACACAGGAAGGAAGTGTTTAAATAAGCAATGGAAACAAAGCCCAACACCAGCAGAGAGCTGCTGCGCTGGCTTTCACCAGTTGCAGAAAGAATTCTTTGCAACGCTGTTCACATGGGGATCATGCGCATCATTTTCTGTTCTGATTATGACCCTTGTCACCAGGACAGAGCCTTGCAGTCGTATTACCTGATCTCACGAGAGTCTTTGACCTGCATATTTATTTGTTTTGGGAACACTTTTGGTGACAGTGGGTTCTTGCCGTGTTGGCGCTGCTCATTGTCATGACAATTTCTTTTTTTTTTTTAATTCTAGAAGCTTTCTGTTCTCATGGCAAACAGTACCGAGGCTCTGGCATTTTGTTGAGATCTGATGTGAAACTGAAAGCTCCAAATGCACATGGATGGTGGATTTATGAATTCTAGTTTGAGCTTGCAGCACTTTTATTACCTTTAAAAGAGTCTGGACCATGACCGAGTGCCCGTTCCTTGTTCTTTCCAACAGATGGATGGCTGCGCGGCCAGGGCCCGAGTTAAAAGTGACGGGGCTGCTTTTCTTGCCACATTAGCGTAGCTCAGCTGACTTCAGCCCAGATGAACTCGACTGATATTAATGTCAGTGAAGAATTGAGCAAAATCTGCCTGCATTCAGGGAATGTTTTACAGGTTTCTTTTACATTCTCACTTCCTGATGTTAATGTGAGCAGATTTTATGAATTCTTACCACCCGTAAAGACAGCACATAGCCAGAGAAGATACTGCTTTATTTTTTTTATTCTGAAATGGAAGTGGTGATATTTACCCATGTCAGATTATAGTGACTGTCAGTTTTGATCTGTTTGCATGCATTTGGGGGTGGACAATACTTAAACATTCATGCTTGAAGCATTAAAACACTTTGCAAGCTATTGTAGCCGAGGGCATAGCTACGCCTACCCGGCTGGCGTAGGAATCGGGGAGTGGGCGTGGAGAGGGCAAGGACAGAAAAAAGTGGAAAAGGAGACCTGGTCGATCTGTATTTCACACAATTGGATCTAAACAATGACATGCCTTTGTTCTCGCTCCCCCCAGCCAGCTTTCAGGTGTAATTGCTTTCTGTCACTGGAGGCGTTTTGGCTTGGTGTGTTGTGAACCCGAGGGAGAGATGGTCTGTAACTGGGCGCGTTGTCTGTCTGCTGGGGGATCCTGGGAGCGTCCTGCTGCCCCCGGCCGTTCCCACTTGTGTTGCTGGACGGTCTGGGGGGCAGACCCAACAGGCAGAAGCCTTGATCTGAGTCATCAGAGTATGGAACGTGATACTGCTGGGCGCAGACTTTTAACGTGGCGAGTTAGAAGATGTGTTTACTGTGAGAGGAGACTTAGGAGAGCCAGGATCCGTGACCCCTGCTCTGCCTTGGAGCTGGAAACTGGGAGCGCTTTTAATTTCTCTCTTGGTGGCGAGCAGTATCCAGCTGAAATGTCATGGTCCATGTTTAAGGAGCATTCCGATTTTTTTGTTGTTGTTGTTGTTCCCTCTTCATTCATCTTTCTTTTAGGAACACTTTATTTTAAATTGATTTCGTTATTAGTGGATCTGCTCTGAGGCAGTGCACATGTTACATATATTGAGAACCCGACTCCTGACTGTATTGGGAGCAAGTGACAACATTTTAAATTAAGCTGTCCTCCCTGCGACGATCCTTCTTTCCTTTATCTCCCCACCCAGCCATAAATAACCAGGCAGCAGAAGGCAGGTAGTGTTATAAATTGTCAGGCTGCACAATTGCCTCATGTTCTGCATTCTGTTCTCTTTCCCCACTCTCATCCATTTTAAACTTAAAGTTCATCCATTTGTGGTTCTGCCATGAGAGGATGTCAAATAAATTGATATTGTAGTGTTCAAAAAGTATTAAAGAATACAAATCTATGCCAATACATTGATAATGCTCAGCAACCAAAAAACCTACTAACTGGACAGTAGTGCTTTATTACTGCCATTGAAAGACCAAGGGGAGTGAAGTGTAATACGGGGAAGTGTGATTATTACTCATAGTCTCTCATCTAAAACAGATCAGTGCTGGTTTCACTTGCCACAGTGGCCCATGATCCATTAGCCCTCTGTTTGCCTTATACGGTAGGTGTTCTTCTAACAAAGAGCTCGCTGTTCACTTCTGAAACATCAGTGTATCATCCACCCTGGCTCTCATGGTGGTTCTGCTAACCGCATGCAGGTGGGAATTGTGATGAGATGTGACCCTCTGGCTTTCCTGAAGGCTCAGCCAGAAACGCGCGGCACGGTGTCTACCGGGCAGTTGAGCAGCTGGTAGGGGTAGCATGTCCTGCTTTTGGGTTCGTGCTCCCTCTCTGATTTTTATCATGGTATTTCAGGCCACCTCATTCTTCCAGAGGCGCTATAAGAAGTGTAACCTGCTTTGCACTGCACTTATTTCTTAACCAAGGCTTTGCTGTCACATAACAGTCCTGGATTAGGGCTGAGCAGCAGAAGCGTGCTCACACTCATCCCTGGAGCTTGTTCCCTTCACTGGGGCTGCGAGGTGAGCGTGACCTCCCAGGGGCACTGCTCCCCACGCTGCTCCAAGCTTATTTTCACCATGCCAAGCCTTATTTTCATCTTTATTTATTAAAAAAATTACTTCAGTGCAACTCACAGAAAGAGACAGAACATCTACCCCTGTCAGAAAACACTTACTGTCCAGACTCTGGCCAGCATCATTCATTTATGTCCCGATAAGTGTCAGAAGGCAAAAAGGGGGTCAGAACCTGCTGTCGACTGTCCACTGTTTGCCTTAAACTGTTCCCTTCCCTGGCACAGCAAATTCACGGGTGAGCCAGCTTGTAGTGGAAGGAGACATGAGGGGGGAAGGTGGGTCGAGTGGTTTTCGGGGTTTTTTGATTGCTTTTCTTTAATCACTAGCACCCTCTAAAATGTCTAGTCTCGCATTAGGAAAAAACCCTTCTTTGTTCTGCCAGTTTCCTCACAGATTTGTCTGTGTTTCCCATTCTGGATAACCTTTGGGCATTACACAGAACTCCGTGGACTGTCCCCTGCTATCGGTTTTAGAGCTGAGGCTCCCCTCCCATTGCTGCTGAAATTCAGATGGAGCGGGGTGGTTTGCGCAAAAAGCGATGACACACTATGGTCCATGATCTTGTTTTAACGAATCAGGCTGACTTGCCAGCTGGGTTTCTACGGCTGAGAGCAGACAATGCAACACTTGCTGTGTCTGATTTTTTTTGGAACTCTGGGGATGGAGACCAAAAGTGCGGTCACGGAAAGTAGGTCCAGCATCAGGGAACTTCCCCACACACACTTTTCACACAACATCTGAGAGCGAGCATGATTGCCTGGGCAGCATGACACTCCTCATGTTTCTCCTTTTCCTCATAATTTCATGGTTAAATTGCAGCCTCCAGAAGTGAGTTTCACAGAAATAGTCACTAATAAAACCAGCTTCAGCCTTACTGTATTTGTGCTGCCAACTTCCAGGAGAATACAGGACTATTTAACAGATGCTCTGATTCCATGTAAGGAATCACCAATCACGAGATGTGAACACCAGAACGGCAGCAACGATGTATCCCAGGCTGGAGACTAATCAGGAGATTAATATGTGTTTGTCCAGTTCAGTGTCAGTCTCGCTGGCTGAGCTGACTAGCAACAGATCTGTATCTGGGGGTAGGGCAACGATTTGTTACCCGCTGCAACAAATCAGTCTATAAATAAACATGTGGCAGGGTAAGCTCCGTGAGTGGGGAAACTGCTTTTTTTTTTTTTTAGAGAGAAAGACAAGGATGGTTTATTCTATCCAAGACTGGAGGCAGTTGTGCTAATGAGTGGGAGAATGATTGTGATAAATCGGAAACAGGGATTTGGGCTAGTAATAATCTTTGATTGTTCTGTTTCTTGCTTGCAAGTAGGAAGCTTTCTAAGAGAGAAACTCGGTGGTAAAATGTGAGTTGGCCCTGGGAAGTGATGCTAACGGTGGATCTGGCAGCAACATGGGATGAGCCTCACACATAATTTGGGGGTGGGAGGGGAGCTGCAAGTGAAATATAATTATGGCTTTAATGCTGCCTTGAAGTTACGCTCCACCCTGTATTGTAAAGACATTTTCAGTGCAGCTGGAAATGCTGTTGCTAACCAACACGTGAATGTGAACACTAAGAATATAAAACCACCGGCATTTTTGCAAAGAAAATGTAAAGATTCTTCCTCTGGAAGGTATTTGTAATTGCTAATAGCTTCTGACAGGGATAAACTTGTGGGTAGTGTCATTTCACAAATGAGAGGTTAGAAATTCCAAAGGATTCCTCCAAACATGAACCCAGAGTGTTTCGAAGGTTCCTGGCAGCGAAGAGGTCTAGCCCAGCCTGCCTCGCCATCCAAAGATGGACTTGCTCACTTCGTGGCAGATCTTCCTTTCCTGCTGGTTAGGAATGAGGAAGGGAAAAAAAAAAATCAATTGGAAGTGGTTCGATTTCATTCTGTTACCAGAAGAGGAATGAAGAAGGAAGATATTGCAGTATGTGCACGTCTGAAGAGCTGTTGGAGAGATACCTACTCCTTTTTCCAGTGTTAGTTTCAAGTCCATGTTCTTTTAAGAAGAGACAGAAAAATCTAAAGGTTTCCCCCAAGTCATCCTTGAAAACACTCAGATGTTTTTCAAAGAGACTGAGAATTAACCTGGATTAAACTAGGTTTAATTTCAGGTATTTTTTAACTCGGTCAGAACAGCTTCTTTGTGTGCACTTTCCCGTGTCAGGCAGAGCAACAGATACGTAAAAGCAACCAGAACGCAGACAAACCTACTCATGTAACAGTGCTACAACCCTGATTCCCACCGGGCATGTTGATCTGTAATTGTTAGTGCCGCATCCTTTGACCCTTCGGCTTTGCTGGCAGCTCCTGTCGGTCGGGTCTTGAGCGCAGCAGCTCGCACTGAGCTCCTGTGCCACACTTGGGCTTCCCGCTCCCTCTGCTCCTCTCTGCTGCCTCTTCTTCTCTTTCGCTGGTGCAGTTCAACATGCCGCTTCCTCCTCCTGCCAGGCTCACTAAACCCGGGTCTGTAGTGACTTAAACCAAGCGGTCTTTCCCAAACACGCTGTGGCAGCAGCCTGCCTGCCTGGTTTCTGGGCGAGCTGCTTTGTGAAGGGGACAAAAACGGTCGCTTGGGGACTTGCAGGGGGGCTCTGTGTGCCCTGATCCCCACTCACCAGGACTTCTCAGTTCTCCCCCTTGCTTCAGCTAGGCTCTTGCATCATTTAAGAGCATTTTTAGGTGCCTTCTAATGCTGAGCTGCTATCTGAATTCTTTTTTTATATATTTTTTTTTTTCTTTTTGCCAGCAATCTTTTCTGTTTGGGGTGAAAACAAGTTTTGCTCGAGCACTGTTTCACATCTCTAAAAATAAAAGCTGGCTTTCTAAGTGCCCAGCACACTCCCTCTCTCTCTGCCTCTCCATCTCCCTCCCCGTTTCCCTCTCTCTGCTTGCTTCTTTCTGCTGGAGAGCCTGGGAGGGGGCACCTTGGCAAGCGCCGACGATGGATCCGACGCGGTGCACAAGCGCGCACATAGCAATTTGGCACGCAGCAGGGGCTGGGGGCGGGAGGCATTTTGGATTTGTCAGCTCCTCGGCACAGCGAGGTTCTTGTCAAGCAGCAGAAGTTGCACAAGTCCCTGGTGGCTGAGCTGCAGTCGGGGAAGCTGTGCTGGTCTGGATAAGCAAAGATGTGAGGCCACGGGATTATTTCTCCCCCTGTGCTGCATCACAAATTACGCATCGGGTGGCAATCCAGTGTCACCTCCTCAACACCCATTTTCTTTCTTGTCATGTGTGTCCCACATTCTATGTCAGTTTTGATATCTGCTTCCTGCCTGCGTATCTTCATTTTGCTGCCTTCGCATATCAGCAGTTCTGTTAATCGTGATTAACGGCGATATTTCTTGCCAGGGAATCTTACAGACCTTACTGCGGTCAGCACAAGCTTATGCCTGGGGAAGTTTTTGTCCAGCACAGGCATTTCCAAAAGGTGAGGCATGTACCATGGGAGCTGCAGAAGCTGCTGTGAAGCAGTACCCAAAGGAGGGCTGAGCCAGGAGATGTCTTTGCCGATAACGCTGCTGCCCCTGATGCAGAAAAAAATATATAAAAAATTAAAGTGTATTGCGTTCCTGCTCTGGGATCTGAATATACTCTGCAGAGCCTGGTATGAGTTTCCTCTGATGAGACTTTCCTAAACTTCTTTTCCGACTTAAATGTTTTTTTCCCTGTATTTTTGCATGACTCAGATACCTCTTCTATTTGGGCTTGCAAGCAAAAAGCCTTGGAGCTCTTTACCTCTGCGCTGTTTGGGAGATGTGTCCTCACCTGCAGGTAGAATATACAGAGTCATTTTGAATGTGTTTGTCTTCCTTTCTTGACTCTGTCAGTTGCTCCCATTCATGTTATTTTTTTTGTAAGATATCTCGGTAACAGACCTGTGTAAATGTGCGATTAGGCTTTTGCCTTGACCTCTGCTGTTGCAGGAGATGTTGAGTCTAATGAATCACAGGGTGGTTTGGGCTGGAAGGGACCTTTAAAGCTCACCCAGTCCAACCCCCTGCAGGGAGCAGGGACATCTGCACCCAGAGCAGGGTGCTCAGAGCCCCAAGGTCCAGCCTGACCTGGGATGGTTCAGGGATGGGGCTTCTCCCACCTCTGGGCAACCTGGGCCAGGGTCTCACCACTCCCAGCATAAAAAATTTCTTCCTTCTCTCTAGTCTGAATCTCCCTCTTTTAGTTTAACCCATCACCCCTTGTCCTGTCACAACAGCCCCTGCTAAAAGAGATTGTCCCCATCTTTCTTGTAGATCCCCTTTAAGTACCGAGAGGTTGCACTAAGGTCTCCCCGAAGCCTTCTCTTCTCCAGGCTGAACACCCCCAGCTCTCTCTCCTGTCCCCACAGCAGAGGGGCTCCAGCCTTCACATCATTTCTGTGTCCTCCTCTGGCCCAGCTCCAGCAGGTCCCTGTCTCTGCTGTGCCGAGGAGCCCAGAGCTGGACCCAGCCCTGCAGGGGGAGTCTCACCAGAGCGGAGCAGAGGGGGAGAATCAGGATGCAGACAGATCCCTGGTTGTGTGGGTTCACAACACCCCCAGCACAGTGCTGCGCTGTGGTCCCGGGAGGGGCTGCTTCTCCACAAGCAGGTGCAGCAAAGTCCTGAGGAGTTATTTTAGAAACCATTAAGCCAATCTGTCACATAAGGCTTGGACTGGAATTAATTCTATGCTAACCCGATGATCAATCCAGCCTTCCCCAGACTGGTAGAGATGGCATAATTACAGACTTCGGTAGGAATGGAGGTGGGATGCCCTGGAAACCTCACCTTATCTCCTACCACACAGCCCTGCAGGTCACACACACACCTGATGGAGAACTGCGTGTACTGCTGTTTTTCGGATGAACTGACAGTACTTAAAAAACTGAAACAGAACAAAACCTCACTGGTTATCAGTAACCAGGGATGAGGATAGATCTGTGTTCATCAAAACATTCATGGTTTTGTTTGGTTAATTAACAGGTGGCTGATGGAGAGTTCGAAACTAAATTTCTAGTCCAGTGATTAAGGCGTTCTGCCAAGTCCTGTTGCAGAAATACCTGAATATTCTCTTGTATATTCAGACTGGCTGGAAACTTGCATATTGCTTTTATTTTAGAAGAATTTATTCTGCTAATATAGCAACAGTTTGAAACTGCAGACCTCTCCCTGAGAGTGCTTTGGAGCTGTGGCTTAGTGGGTAAGGTCTTTGCTTTCAATTCCCTTTAGACAGGGAAGGGAATCTAACTTATTTTTTTCATATACTGGATCCCAGATCCATTGACCAGGCGTTTTGGGAAAGAAAAAAAAAAAAGGAGGGGGGAAGTACCACCAAATACATGCAGCTACAAATATTTGGAACAGTTGTAGTGAAAATTGGAGGCATCTCCACCACGAGGCAGAAGCCACGTGTGGTTTTTGAGGGTCCAACTCTTGCGGATCTGATTGTATCTGGTTTTGGCCTCTCATATCCTTGGGTGTACATTTCAAAGTACAGGGATTGGAGGGGTTGGACTAAAAAAAATTGCTTTTCTTCTCGTTATTGTAATATTGACTCTTGTGATAGTGCATAGCAAGCTGGGTCAACAACATCATGGGAGACCATACACTTACTAGAAAATCTGTGATATATTAAAAAAAAACCCAAAACAACATACTCATGAGAAAACTCACTAGTAGGATGAAGTCTCTTGAGGGAGTTGTGTGCAGGCACATCCAGGTCCAACGCCGGCGCCTGAGCAGCTCGTTTCATGCTGTAAGTGCTTGCGCAATAGTGAGTGATGCTACCAGCTGCGCTCGGGTTCTTGAGTTACAGCTCGATGGTGGCTGTAAGGGGACACACTGTGCCTGCAGGAACGACTGGTTGGACTGAAAAAGCTGTGATTTCCTTCCTCAGGGACCTCAGCGCCTTTGACAGGGATCGAACAAAGCAAAGACCAGTTAAAGCTATTTGTTTAGATAGGTGGCTGCACATGGTGACTTAACAGATTGGTTAACACCAGGACGAAGAGGTTTCCCATGTTCCAGTTCAGTAGAAGTGGATCCAAATCCATGTTTACTAAGAGAAATGTTCCTTTCTCTAGTGGGCTGGATTGCGTAGCTTTCATCACCTGATGTCTTTGCTCTGAAAGGCTGTAAAATACAAACTTCCATATCTACCAGTAACACTGTTTGAAAGATTTAAATGTTAAATATTTGTTTTAAGATTTCGTCTAAAGATAGATGTTCCGGCTGAAGTGAAATGTTTTGTTATTTTTTTTAAAGGGAGTGACTCAGATGGTTAGTCAGGGGATGAGTACGGAATATTTGGCTGTTGCAATCTGGTGAGCCCATCTTGATCTGGCCAGGTAAACAAACAGCTGGGGGGAAGGAGAGAACCTGCCCAAATCTCGGACGGATCTGTATGTTACTATCAAAAGAGGGACTTGGCGGTGGGAATTAATCGAGATTCTTTTCCCCAGCGATCAGAAAGGTTACTCAGGGGATGCAGAGGGAGTGTGGGCACTTAGCTGTGTCAGGTTTTCTCTCTAATGTAGCTGTCCAGGGAGTCTCCCAGGTTTTGCAGGAGCAGGAACATCCAGTTTTGTTTTATCTTTCTCAGACTGCAGCAGCTTTTCTTCTTCAGAAGCCACGTTTGCTTTTGGTGGTTGTCCCTTTAATTCTCCTACAGTTTCACAAAAGCTTCTGGTGTATTTTTAAATTTTAGCTTATAATCACTTTTTTGTAAAAAGCACCATCTGGTCCCTGACATGGTTTAAAATAACAATCCAGCCAGCATGAAGCCAGCAGCGAGACTTTACACCTTTCACAACCCAGTATGCGAGTTTCCTCACCTATATTTCTCCGCAAGCACTGCCAACGTCGGGTCCCCGTCCCTCCAGATAGGTCTTGCAGAAAGCAGGGCCCTGCAGCTCTTGCTTTCCACCCCTTTCATCTTGAACATAGTTGTTCTATGCAACAAAATGGATGCATTGGAGAAGCTTACAGCTAGGACAGAGGAAGATCTGCTGTAATCTGCTCGGTCGGAGATTCGGAGTCGAAGCTCACGTTCGTATTTAAGCTGCCCTCTGGTGCTTACCGCTGCTGCAGTGCATGCCTTCATCTCCTCCCTGGGTGTCTGCAGACCCCTGCAATATCCAGGGAGGAGAGGAAATCCAGAGCTGCAAAAATGCCCTTAAAAAAACCACAGGCATAGCCCAATTCTGTGGGCTTTTTGTTTTGAGCAGGACATTAACATGCTTATGCTACCGTTGCAGGTTGTGCTGGGCAGGAAGGTTTTCTTGATTTTGTTTTTTATGAGTCACTTCTAGCACTGGCTTATTTTAACTGCTCGCTGTGTGCAACAGCGCTGTCTGTCACGGTGTTTTCCCCGTAGCCACAAATCAAAGTGTGCCACTAAGTATTGCTGTTGTGCGACCATCACCCTCGGCACGGCTGGGGTTCAGCCTGGCGCTTCTCTCCAGCGGAGGCTTTTGGTACCAAGGTAATAGAGACAGTAAATATGAACACAGCCTTTGCTGGTCATGGCCAGCAATTTTGGAAGGACCAAAACCTCAGCTGGAGAGAAAAGCGGGTTAATGTGATGAATGGAAAAGGACCCTGCGGGGCTCTGGGACCTCTGTGCAGGTTATCTGTCCAGTGAGATATTGACTCTGGGTTTTTTGGGGGGGGTCCTTTTAACTAAAGCCTGAGCCGGACAATTATTTCCTTACAAGCTACTCTGTGCCTGGATCACGCTTCCGTCGCCGCCATGTGGGTGGTTAATTTTAGCCACGCAGCTGATTGTCCCGTTGGTGCCCTGCGACAGGTGTGGGACAGCCGCCGCGCTGGAATCCCGCCCGGACCGATGCCGGCGCTGGCACCGGCCTTCCCATTATATCAGGAAGGGCTGCGTCCCGTTGCCATGATGTCCCAGCCCCCCAGGCTGGCCCCAGCTGGCTGTGGGACACGGAGTGGGGCGACGGGCGCCCAGGGAGGCTGCTGCAGGGAGAAGCAAATTGTGACTCCTCTAGAGCAGAAAGCTGGGAGACTCCTGGATGGGACTAATGCTGCTGCATGGATGGGGTAAGGGGAAGGTCTCAGCTGACGGTTTTGCGGTGCTGCTATTAGAGGAGGGGAACACATCACAAAAATGCTAATAATCAAGTGTCAGCACTGTGATACGGGTTGCATTTGCTCGCCTGTTGGCCTTAGTTTCTTTACAGCACAGCACTTGGGGTTTGCATTAATTTTAATCCACGTTCTCTAATTTTGGAATGCCGCTGTGCAAAGTTCCTTCCAGTTCCAGTGGTGATTAGGTGGCGATGACGTGTCCTAATAATAAACATGGGAGAGAGATAGAAAAAAATCACATGTGCTGACTGCGCTTGTGGGGAGGGGGAGAAGTGCTCTTGCTGTGCTCTGAAAGGATCTGATCTGTCTGCTCAGGGCTAACATCCTGGGTCTCCCACCACCTTTTTTTTGTTTTCTTACACACACACTCAGCTTCTTTTGGTAAAAACAACAAACTGTCTGCGTGGTGTTTGCTTAGCAGAAAGGCTGGAGAGAGGAAGGGGGAGCTGAACGGCGTGTAATGCTTCACGGGATCACTCTAGCGTCCTGCCCCCTTTATGTGACCCCTCTCCGTTGACTGCGTGAGAAGAGGCAGGGCTGTCAGGCAGCTCAGAAGGGATCTGTGTGCTGCAGCGTGGCTTCTGCTGAACTCCTGTGTGCGTGTGTGTGTGTGTGCGCCCGCATGGTGCCGATGTGCACGCCGGCGGCCGGAGCGAGGCAGGTTTGCTTAGGGAGTGGAGCAGGCTCTGCCTGCAGTGTGACAGTCTGCTGCGTGCTGGAAGCCAGGTGCTGCTGGTGCTGCTTCTAAATGAAGGGGAAAAAAATAAGAAAAGAGGCTCGTTACTGAAATGCAGCAATTTCTGCTCTGAACTGGTCCACTACCAGGAGCAGAAGGTCAGACCCAGCAGTGCTTCAGGAGAGTTAGACTGATGCAAAAGACACTGTGGGAAGCTCTCCTTTGACTATGCCAGGCTTTGAGTCAGCACCATCCTCGCTGTTTCCATCTATGGGTAGTGGTGAAACACTTTTTTGGAAGTTGTGGAATAAATAAGCCCTATCCGGACCAAATAAGCACAACACGGAACTGATGAGAAAGGTCTAACCTCGCAAGTGTCAGGTATTTCTAGGCACAGCCTAGGTCTAAGTTTCTTCTAGGAGAGGTTCTTGATTGAGGCCGTTAAAATTTGATTATGATCTTGGCCAGAAAGAGAGAAAACACCTTTTCTTGATACCACATGTGGCAACTGTGTGTGGGGTCACGCCTCAAAGCTCACCGGAGGCTCTTTGCTGCAGGAGCCATCATGTCTCGGGGGGGTTACGAGATCCTTCCTGGGCCGGTACCTCTGACTGAGGACTGTGCTACTGTAACGCTATTACTGTCCTGCTGCTCGTGACCTCTTCACAGCCAGCACTGCGCTGGGGACTTGATGTGGTTGGTTGGCAGCGGGGACGCTATGTAAACTATGATAATCCCATACATGTCGTAATGCCCTGACTCATGCTTCCACTCAAACCCTTCTCCAGCTTCCCATCACCCACCCACCCTGCTCCTCTTATTTTGATACATGAAGGAGAATTTGCTGCACCTCAAGCCAGTGCTTCAGCCACGCCAGAGCAGGAGCTCCCATGCAGGGATGGGCTGGGGCCGAGGGCTGGTGTTTTGCTGAAGGGCACGGGGAAGATACACGACCATCTCCCTTTGAAAGTCATTTATTTGTGACCTGGAAGCGCTTCTCTAAGCAGCTCACAGAGAAGCTATTTGCAAATTTGATGCTAGTTTTTAAACACAAGATGAAAGTGGATTTCACTGCCGCTAAACACGGCAGCTAGGAGTCCCTCAGGAGAGGTGCAGCAGTCCGTGTCCCTGGACCGGATCTGTCGCCTTGCAAAGGATCTTGCATCCTGTTAGGAGAGCGTGAACAAGCACGTGGATCTCCAGCGGTGCTGGGGACAGGACAGCACATTAATAAAAAGTTGTATTTGGTTTTCTAACCATTACGAGGGAATGCTCAGTGTTACAAAAGTCTGAGAAGAATGTTTCTGCCTCCTTGTACACAAATCCCCGATCTTGGATAGAAGTTAGAGAGTTTTATAATCAACCTTTCATAACCAAGCAGGTCATGCAGTCATTGTATCTGCACAAATCTTTTTTTTAAATTAAAATTTTGTATCAGTTTCATAGAAAGCGACATTATGGGTTTATGGGCTGCTGTATTACATTGTGTGTAGTGCGTCACAACTTACCCTCCCATCATACTAGTAATTTCTTGGGCATTTGGCTTGTAATGTCACCACACACATTATGAGAAAATCCAGTGACATTTCTAAGCAGTACAGGAATCCCCGCTGCCACTGTAAACACATTGCCAGGCAGAGTTATTTTAATTTGGCAATAAGCAAATGGAAGAACATACCGTAATGACTGAGGAAGACAATCCCTTTTGCTTCTTCGGCGATGACCAACATCTGCCTTTTCCTGTGCCCAAGGGGTATATACACATGTCTGCGTTTGAGAATGTAATTTCTGTAACATACCAAAGAAGCGTGGGATGGCTACTGATAAAACTCAACCCTGCTAGGGTCCTGACACCGTGAGAACCAATCACGCAAGTCGGGTATCCCTCGGTCACGTCCTGACAATCCTGCGCTTTCGTGAACTTGTCAACGATCATTTCTTTCCCTTTCTGGTACAGAAGACCTGATGGTGGTTGTTCCCTCCTCACCAAAGTCTAGAGACAAAGAGCAAGGGAGAAAGACTGTTTGGCAGAGACTGGGAAGAGAGGACCAGGGCAGATTTGCTACTAGATGCTCCCCAGAGCAAAGGCAGTTTCCGGAGAAGTTTGTTTACAGCTACAGTTGTGTCGTGTTTACAAACTCCTAAAAAAACCCCCAAAACAAACAAAAGAGGGAAGGGAAGTTATTGGAAACACAGAAAAAGAGTATGTGAACAACCTTAGCGCAGGCTCAGAGGTGTTTAAGTGGACTATGCAACCCACCCTTTGGGGGGGTCTCAGGAGGACGTAGCTGAGTGGAGCTGAGCCTGTTGCTGTGCAGGTGCCTCCTGTTCTTGCTGCGCTTGACAAACTCCACTGGCAAACCGGGGTAGCGTTAACATGTTCTCATGGAAAGTGATGACATTGAGCTGTCTTTGTCTAGGATCCAGATCCGTCTTAGACCTAACTAACACTGGGTTTCCGTTGTTGCTTTCTGGGCCAGTTCAGCCATCTCTCCCTTGCTGCTATGATGGCAACTGCACCTCTGCTGACACTCCCACCTCTTTCCTGCAGTGATGAAGAAGGGTTAGGTAAAAATCCATGTATCCCAGTCTTCAGGCTAAAGGTGTCCTCATCCGTGCGTAGGGCGATAAGGCAGCTCAGTTATTCACAGGGAAGGAAACCTCCATCCGTTTCTCCTTAAAGGAAGAAGGAGGTGAGGTGCTCACAAAACAGGCAGCTTGACATCTCCTGTATTGAGAGAAGGTTGGCAGGGAAGGCTCATAAAGGTGGTGCCCACTGAACTCTCAGCAGCACGTTGGCAGCTCCAGGCAGGTCAAGCGGGAATGGGAGAGTGACGAAATGGAAAAGAGCAGCAGCCCAGGATCCCCGTGCAGTGCAAAGACCCAGGGCGGGAGCAGGGTAGGTGCCTGCCCGTGATGGATGATGTTGAGACCTCAGAGAGAAATGGTGTAATAAATGGTTGGCCTGACACAGTAGGAAATGTTTGCACAGAAGTGACAGGTAATAAATAAGATCGTGTTGCTATAGATCCTCCAGGCAGCGCTGGAGCAAAAATATGTTCTGGTTTTCTTTCTCTAAGGGAAAAAGGTAGCGAGGCAGGGACTCTTATTTGCAATAGCCAGGCATGAATAAAACCGTGCTTGCTGCATGCAGCCGATGTAATCTAAGGCTGATCCAGATCCGAGTCAAGTCCTGCTGCAACTGCAGGTTCTCAGCTGTCATAGCTAAGGTTACAAAACAACTTCCCTTGTGGCTTGTCTAATGTCACTGTCTGGAGCCGAGGCCCCACTGCTGTATCCATGGTTAAAACACGGTCTTTTCTTGTAGTTGTTATCAGGGCTGCCATAAAGATGGGGACAATCAGACAGTTTGCCTCGGGCATTGACTCATTATATGTGATACACGGTAATACATAGAGAGCCACAGGCTCAGCTTCTGCCCGGCAGTTTCCAAGTGTTCCTACTTATAATTTTCTATATATTTTACTTTTTTTCCTCCCCTTTTTGTATGGATTTTCCTCTCTTGTTCTTTTTTGTTTGACTACCAGAAAATAGAGCTCTGTTGCTGCCCCTGCAATGGTCAATTAGGTAAGCCCTCCATGCCAGTTTTTGCTGTGCTGGTAAATATTATCTGGATGCAGCCTCACAAAATTAATAAAGACTTTGATTCAGAAATCTGTTAATGGATTTAGCAATCTGAACGGGGTTGTTCAAGAAACAGGTTAGCATCTCTTGTTTAAAAAAGGGTGGGGAGAATATGCTGGCTATATTTTCAACATTTTTGAGGTAGCTTCAGAATTCTTACCCATAACCCCCTGAAATCAGTGAAACAATGTCCTCTCCTTTTTATTTTCCTTATAAACACCTAAACAAGGTGGAAGAAATTTCATACCGATTTTTTTAATTATTATTCCAGTATGTGCCTGAGGGTTAGCAAGCATCCCGGGAAGAGTACTAAAATTATCTGCCTCACCTCGATGTTTGAGGTCTTGTTTGATGCATTTCAGAGTAGTTTCAGGGGTTTGGGTATTTTTTTTTTTGGTGGCTTTTCCCCCCTTGAGAATCCTACTCCATGTAATGACACGTTTGTCCATGTTTGTCCACGTTTCAAAACAACTATCCTGAAGGAAAACCAACCCCCCTCACAATTCCCTCTTACACAATCAAACTCTAGGTTCCAAGGAATACACTGCTAAAACCGAGGGGGTTGGGGGGCCGCTGGTGTTAGTGAATGAGGGAGGGGCCAGAAGAGCATC
Source organism: Buceros rhinoceros silvestris (assembly GCF_000710305.1). NCBI lineage: Eukaryota > Metazoa > Chordata > Aves > Bucerotiformes > Bucerotidae > Buceros > Buceros rhinoceros. The sequence goes on along the minus strand of NW_010421704.1, from coordinate 46,316 downwards.
TGACGTCCCCTCCCAAATAGGGTGCTGAAGTCTGCAGCGAGACTACCAGGGCTGTCCAAGAGAGTTAGCGTTTACAAAATCAGCACTGAGGTGTGTTTTCATAGCTGTGTAATTTTAGAAGCTTTGTCATTTCGATGCCTTCGTGTGCACCTGACTGCATACCTCCTGGTGTTTCATCTGTGACAAGGGTTCCTGGGACTTAGGACTTGGCAGGGAGGGAGGGCTATTTTGGAACAGGCATGTAGTGGCCTAGGATTTGACTTACAATGATCAGGCAGTGCCCCAACAGTTGCTATACAGAACTACTGAGCACCCGCATTTGGAATCAAAACAAAACAAAGCATTTTCTCCCAAATGTGTCCTATGACTGTGGTAGCTCATTGCGACTCGACAGATTCTTGCTATTTCCTGCACTTCTGCAGTACACTAAGCCTAAGCCAACTGGATTTTAGGATTACTTGCTGTTCAGCACAGCATTGGCATCACAGGATTATAACGCAGGACTTCCTGACCGCTGGGGTGTACAGTATTAAATCCTGCAATATAGTTTGTATAGTGTTGCATTAGATTCTGTCCTCATTAATCCCTTGTTCCCTAAACCCTGTACTTTTAATGACCAAATAGATGTTCTTTTCCAGATAACCCTAACAGGGGTAAATCTAGCTGGTAAGCAAGACTACCCAGTTCTACACAGGAGAAAAACAGGGGTGGAGGAAATAGGGAGTAGATAGTTATATACAACCCACACTGGTTCCAACATCATATTTATCTTACTGATAAGAATCTGTTTGAGAGGAAAAGAAAGCTTCCCTAGAAGACAGCTAACTAATAGCAGTGGTTTTATCCGGTTCACCACCGTTCTTTTGATTTGTAGGTTCCCATAGGTGTTAACAGAGTGGTTGTGAATATGGTTATCCCCACTTCACAGACAAAGGATCCAAGTTCTTGAAGATCAGAGAAAAAGTTAGAGGGTCGCACCAGGTCGGCTGCCTCCCATGCTATGTCCTCTTCAACTTTCCAAAGAACATTCTTACAGCCACCCATAACACTGCTGCCCATTGCCGGCTCCAAACAGCAGCCGTGTAACTGGGGGGGACTGGAGCCCTACTGCTCCTTTTGCTGAGAGTGCAGGAATGAGCTAAAACAGCCACACGCTATTCCCAGGGCTACGTGGACATCGCTAATAATGAATAAGTAAAGCTGATTTCTCGTGACAAGGTGATACTTTATATTAAGCCAAATCTTACGCTGTTCAACAAGAAAAATCTCTACTGATTCTCATTTCACTTAGGGAAAAAAAACACTAAGGAGGAAAATAATCAATATTTTCAAACTGGGAATGTATGTTTTATCAGATTTCTGAGAGAGACCCGAGGCTAAATACAGAACCTCATAGAACAATTAAGTTTGAGGAATTTTTGCCTTGAAATTAAAATCCTTTCCCTTTTCACATTTCTAGATACTGGGAGTATAAGAGCAGTGTCGAGCAAGTAAGTTGGAGAGGGGCAGGGAGTGGAGTTGGTTATTGCTTTCCCAACTGTTTGTCAAGCCCTCAACTGTCAGGGAAGTGGCTCAGGCCCCCTCTGTGGAGGTTTGAGCTGTGCTTGGTTACAGGGGACAGGAGCTCTTGGTGTGGACCCTCCTTCTCCTTTGCTCGCCCAGAGGATCCCAGAGGATAAACAAGGGACCCAAGAAACTGCAGTTTTTTAACCATGTGCCATCAGAGCCTGGACTGAAATCCCAGGGTCATACAGCACACTTGGATTATTAGTATTTCTGTTACTGTTTTAACTTTTGAGGCAGCATTTATATGAGGGGATCCATATGCCGGATAATTTGCAGAAGAGATTGGTAGGTCTGTTGGATGTGGAAACAGGGGGGACTCCTGCTTCCCCGGGCAGCACAGTCACCAAGGCAGCCTGCTTTAAGCCTTGGTCTCACTCCTCCTCGTAAAACCTTCTGCTGCATTGCAAGGAGGCTTCAGGGAACGTCACAGCTGAGACAGGGATGGTTTGGGGTTATGGGACAAAACCCAAGGCAGGTTATGGGACAAAATCTACCAGCCAGAGTTTCATGAGCAGCACTAGCCAGAGCAGACATCCTCATGTCTGCCCCCTGGAAAGGGAGATAAATAAGTCTTAAATGAGCAATTTTATTGACAAATAACTCTATGATGTGTGAGAGCTCTGGTGCTTCTCAGTGAGTGAAAACTGATGTGTGCCATAGTAGCCAGATGATTCACCACATGAATCAGAATCAGAAAATACCTTGTGACAAACGGTCAAATGCAGCACAGGGCTGATCTCGCTGGTGTCCTGGGTGCTTCCCTCCAGATCGAGAACTAAGGTGAGAGGCATTTCTGTACTGCTCAGATTCAGAGCCATCAGCTCCGCAGTTCACCCCAGGTTTTCTGTTTGTTATGCCGGGTGAGGAGGTGGGAGATGGCCTCTTCATCTAGCTCGGGATCCTGGCCAACAGCAGGGGCTCTGGGGAAGAAATAGGGAAAAAGTACCAGTAACTCCTTTCTCTTGTACAGCTCCTCGCCTTCAGGAATTGTGAGGTTTAGGACACCTGGATGCTGTCCCTCATGAATTTGTCTAGTCCCCTTTCAGGCTTATTTTATACTTTCTGGCCTCTGCAGCATCCTGTGAGTCACAATTTAATTACACCTTGTGCAAACAGGTTCAATGCCGCACTGGAAGCAGCTATTAGTACTTGCAGCGGCGACTCAAAGAGGTGTTTTCCGTGTGAAATGTACTTTTCATCAGCACTACCCCGTGAGGGGAGCTGCCTCTTGAAGCTCGCAGGAGCTAACAGTTTCGAGGGCGGAAGGGGGACCTGTGCCAACCATCATGTCACCGATGAGCAAGAGGAGATGGTTAGGTACCGTCAGCGTGGTGCCGCACATCTCAAGCTACCTGGCACTGCAACAATTAAAAACACACGTTGCTCACTGAACCCCAACTGCTTATTGCTTGGCTGTGGCCATGGAAACGCCTGACCTATTTACACCTTCAGCAGAGTGAGCAGGACTCGGTGGGAGAAGGGGGAACGCTTTGAACTTGGATTTTGGAGACTTTTAATTCATCAGATGTTGTACGTGAATGAGCGCGCGTGCGTGCTTGTGAGGGAGAGTCGGAGGAACACGGTCCGAGCAGGCCAGGGGTTCTTGCATCAGTGCAGCTGAGGCATCGGGTGCTCCTTGAGCAAACATGATGTGCCCAGAGTCTGGATTTTGCATGTGTAAAACAACACTTTTCTTCTTGCCCACCATTTCTGAAGATTAGCCCATGGTTTTCTCAGGTCTTACAGTCTGGATTTTGCATGTGTAAAACAACACTTTCCTTCTTGCCCACCATTTCCGAAGATTTGCCCATGGTTTTCTCAGGTCTTACGGGAATTCTTTCTCCTGTCACTTTGACAGCAAACTACTTCACGCCTTCTCTGCCACGTTCACCCCTGAAAAGGCTCCTCTACGTGGGAGCTTGGTCTACCTGGGAAGGAATGGAGAGGAACCTCATTCTGCACAAGGGTTTCCTGTGCACCTTACAGCTCCCATCTGCTCCTCACCCGTCACTCAGTACAGCCAGGGAGATGTGAACGAGCATCACAAGGCCGAGCTTCCAAATTCTGCCCTTTTGAGGGCTCGTATTAACATGAATGGGCAAATTAGGTTTTAGAACAGCAGTTACCTGAAAGGGAGCCCTAGCTAAAATCAGAGATCTGCTGGAGAGCGGGAGATACTAAACTCTAGGTGTAGAGAAGACCTCTGCAGATACAAGATAATCACGGTGCCTATTAAGAATGAAAAGAACTCCAAGACTTTAAAGATCTGTTGGGAAATCTTGAGGAAGAAAGGACGTCCGCGTTTGATATTAGTGAGAGAGAGGCTTTAATATCCCCAAAGCATCCGATTAGTAACCATAGCATCAAACCTCAGGAATGTAAATTTGGTACCTCTTTGAGATGAAAGGTCCCCCTCCGCGTGCTTGCTTTTTTTTTTTTTATTGCATGTTTCAAAACCATTCATGTTCTGGCAGGTAACAGGGTTTTTTTATCCTGAAAGTAAAGGCTGACTGAGGAACAAACTGTGCAAATTCTGTTCTCAAACACCAAAATTAGAGAGAAAATACCATCTGTCTCCTCTCCAGCCTACTCTCCCTGGTCCCAGTAATGCCTTCTAGTGGAAAAAGAGTCATGCAGCTCCTAACAGGGCACAGCAAAGCATCGCAACACGATGGTTGGTGTGTGCGGAGGGACCGCTGCTCCTCCCCAGAGGAGGCAGGTGGAAGCCCTGTTCCCAGCTGGATGGGGAGGACCTTCACGCTGCGTCGTGCTTGGGACTCCTCTCGCACAGCAAAGGCTTTCAGGTGGCACTCCTGAGAGCTTTCTCCTCGCCCTGCTACGGCAATCAAATTGACGGAGCTTTGACAGTAGCTGGGACTCACTTCATGAAGAAATCCACTTGAGTGCTCATTACTTCAGCATCATTTACATTTTTCCCAGTCGGGGTGAATATTTTGTCATGACAGGGCACAGGCTGTTTCCTTTGCCCCGGGAAGCCCGTGCAAACAGACTTTCTACCTGGAAGCTCCTGCCAGAAGCTTTGCAGCTGGCTGTCTTTTGTTTCTGACTTCTCTTCTTGTCCTTAATGGCTGTCTGGGTTTTGGAGACGAGTTACACAACGCTGTTTTTTCGCTCCTCCAGCATACTGAGCAAATTTCAAGGCCACGGAGGAGGGGGAGGAGAGGCTGATGCGCTGAGCCACCTTTGCCCATCCACTTGTGACTGGGGTATAATAGGTACAGTTGATTTGAGACTGCCAAGAGTTTGCTGCCAAATTGAATTTTTCATAAACTGATTATTGCAAAGTGCTCTTGGCAGAGGGAAGTTTAACACCTTTCTAACAAGCTCAGCTCAGCACAGCTCATGAGAGAGAGACTGTAATAACAATCCCCTTCTGGATTCTTGGCCAGGATTTTGGATTTACCGAGAAACTGTTTCCACCCCCATTCCCTCACCCATGAGTAAACCCACGTAGGGTTTTTTCATAGCTATTGTTGGTGCAGGCACAGGAAGACAACTCCTCTGCTGGTGTAAAGCATATTTCAGTGCCCTGAGTTACTTTAGTACTGTGGGGGTGATCATATGATTCAGATACAGTCGATAAAGATGATGATAATCTACCCTCAATAAATTAATCTTAGTGTTTTCCTCCCAAGAGTGCGATGTAGCCGAGGAAAGGGGCTGGCTGAACTACTCCGACAACTTACCTGGCAGTTTCTGCCCTGTGTTTTCTACTTGCGAAATACTCATCCTGAAGTTTTTGGTTTATAAGGTCTTTATTCTTGACTTTGTGTCAGTGAGTTATAAAATCGGTAGGTAAATTTGAGTCCTCAGGATGCGACGTTGTCCTTGCCTTGATGACTGTCACCCTACGAGCAGGGAGAGACCACTTCTGAGCATGCAGGACAACCTCCTACCAAGAGGCAAGTACCTTTGCTCGTTCAGAGACATGTCCGAAGTGGACGGAGTCCTCAGAATATACTTTAACTTGTACAAGCGTTCAGGAAAGGAAAACCAGAAGCCAGATTGCAGCTGAGGCAAAGCTGTGATTTGCAATTAGCCCAAAATCTGGTTTTGAGCTCAAAAAATAGACACCAAGAGTATTATTTTGGACAAACTACATCTCTTCAGCTGAGCTACTGGAGGCTGTGCCTGCTCAGAGACAGGCTTGCCGCGGTGCCTTGATGTGAACTCCAGCCAGAGGGTCCAGGGGGGTGGGCAGGAATCCCACGGTGCGAACACATCTGCTTGGCAAACCTGGCAGAACAGATGCCGGTTGTAAGCGATGCTTTAAAAAAATAATAATTCATCATTTTAAACCCCCCACCTTTCCGATCACCTTCCCAGCAGGCGCTCCTAGCTTAAAATAAATAATACCGTAGCAACAGCAACAGGGGGAGAGCGCGGCCATGTTTATTATTCTATTTGCTTTGCCTTTCCGTCGTATTTACACCATTAAAATGTGGCAGGGCTTCACACATGCCGCTGATGTGGATGCAGCGGAAAGCCCACACTGCTCCAAAGAGGAGACGCTTATGGAAGCACCAAGGAGCAGAACAAAGGCATAATGCACCGCCGGGTCCACCAGCAGCGTGCTCTTGTCCCGCAGAGTCTACGGGACGCAGGCGGGCAGTGCAGTCACAGTTTAGAACGATGCCATCTGTTTAGGACATCTGAATGGTTTTGATCTGTCCCTGAAATGAGGAAAGACGAGGGACTGCTGGGGCTTTGATTCGCTTTGGTGGTGCAAACAAGCAAGACGTTCCCAAATGTCCGAGCAGCCCCTCTTCTGCTTGGGAGAGGGTGGGTGGCGGTGCTGGTCCGTGGCACAGGCAGGGGAACTGGTTTCACATTTACAAGAGTTGAGAATTAATTAAGGCGATGCTGATGTTTATAATTCAAATGTTTCTGCTGTATTTTTTTACAAACATTGCATAACTTGAAAATTTTGTGGACCAAAAAAATCTACAAAACCCAGAGGGGAAAAAAACCCGTGCAAGATCAAGAGAGGGATTCTGATTGCATTAGTTTTACTCCATTTCTTTTTTGCTGTCCATTAGCATCCGTTTTGAAATGAAAAGCCATTTTGCTTTGAGAAATGCATCTTTGTAATTAAAAGTGAGTTTCAGTGAGACGTTTTAAACGACGTTCACTGAAAATGACCTAAACCCGATGCCAAATCCTCTCAAAAAATGCTTCATCGAGTACTTTCAGCCAGCTCTTCTCAGCACAGAGACTTCACCTTACAGCAGGAGGAATTCTGTGTTAAAACAGAAAGTTCATAGCATTAAAAACTGCCATTTCAGTCAGATAATTCCTAAGTATTAAGGATAGTTGTTTGACATTATACATGATATTGAAAATCACTATGAGGAAAAACGGCAGCTATGAATGTGCTGAAGTCAAGTGGCCAAACACTTAGGCAGTAAAAATTCATGGATTTGTTGTTTTAACTAGAAAATGGGCTTATTCTGTTTTTTAACATTCCAGGCATTGACTAATATGCCAGTAATGAAGAGTTTTAACCAAACAAGGAAGACAGAATAATTAACCACTGATGGTTATTCCAGGGCCTAAAATAATAGCAAAGGTGGGTGAATGCAGGTTTCCTCTTCTGGGGGATGGGAAATTTGAACAAAAAAAAATTAAAACCAAGCAGTGTAGATTATTTAACAAAGATATGAACTGAAGTTGTGGAAAAAGGTTTAGGATTTTTTTTTTCTGATTTCCTCTTTTAATCAACTAAGGAGGAGAAGAGAAGCTGCAGTTCCAAAGTTTGACAGTTTCAAAAAAAAAAAATCAAAAATCTCTTTAATTTTTTTTTAAAAATGTAAACGGCTCCTAAACAGCAGGGTATGAAGATGGCCCAAAATAACCAAGCCTTCTGCTGCTTCTCTGCAAAACCACTTGTATCTGCAGCTTTAGGGAGATGGGTCTGTGCGTCTGACTCAGGAGTCTGTTTCTTTTGGTGAGGGCTGGGCGAGGAAGATGATGGCATGTTTTGCTTTGTGTCATACCTCCCTCCTAACCCTTGAGTGTGCGTGTGTGTATATATATATATATAAAATGCCTTTTGGATTAGCCTCCAGAAGGAGGGTGGCTTTTCAGGCACAGATGTCAAGATCTGCCCTGCCTGGTACCTCCACGCTGTGCAGTTCTCGCACAGAACGAGAGTGTCACCTCAAAGGCTGAGATGTTCCTTCTCTTCATCCACAAACCTCTTTACGACGAGTTCATCACCAGAGCAGAGGACAGCAGGTCTGTGAAAGGGAATGTGTCTGCAGTGCTTGCCACAACCTGTTATTCACGCTCATCACCTTCTCCCTGTCCCCACACCCTCCCCAGCAGGACCCAGGGCACGGTCTGGAGCCACCTGGGTACAGGTCAGAGGAAGCAGCGATCAGAATGTTCTGGGGCTTCCTGCTGCCTCCACTAGGTCTAGGAGAGAAGACAGACAGGGATTTGGTTCTTCAGGGCTATTCTGGTCCTTTTGCCTTTGTTATCACAGATACCAGATCTGGGGCGAAAAGAAAAAAAGCTCCAATATTTATTTCAGAGAAAAAAAGCTGAAGTGTTGTTTTCATAGTGAACCGGGAACAAAAATGTTCCTGAGGCACAGAATTCTAAAAATTCCCTTAACATCCTATTTTCCTGACTTTTCAGTTCTGAATTTATTTTCTACATTCTTCTCTGGTGTGTCAATAGCACACAGTGCCGGTTTGGGGCTTTCATTTGGTCTGTTTTGCACTAGCTGAAAATACTTTAATCAATTCTTTTTTTAAACCTTAAGAGCCTCAGTGACTTGGTGTTGACTAGCACGTCTTACCAGTGCTTGTAGATCACAGAGTTTCTTTACTTATAGCTGGAAGTGTTTTTCACATAGTTTAAGCTTTTCTATAGGTACCTTTTTAGATACCATACATCTGGATTTATGAGACAGAATAAACGAGCACGCTCTCTACTTAAATTTGCGCGGCATTATTCTGTTAGACCCATATAATGCAGCATCAAACGTTTCTTTAGACACGTGCCTTGCCTAGATTCATTCAAAGCATTCCTCTGCTTGGAGGCAGCAGGCAGATCCTTGGGCAGCCTGTTTCCGCTTGAGAGATATTAACGTTTCCGTGTGATAAAGCGTTGTTGTTTTCTTCGGTTTCACCTTTCTGCGGTGCCCAGATTGCGAACGCAACAAGTGTGGATGAACGAGGCGCTGGCGGAGCCAAACGGCAAATCCACGCCGGTGGAAGCGGAACGACGAGATGCAGAAACATGAGTCATCTTTTGATCTGTCAGTACATATTTCTGTGTGGCTATAGGTTGCTGTACGGCGCTGGCTACATGACAAATATATGCCTCTGCCATATATTATGTGACAAATGTGGCGCCGGTCTCATCTCTGACCTGTGCCTATGGAAAATCAGCCTTTAAAGCCATGACCTTGTGTTTAAACTGCCCAGTTTGCTGCTGGAGGATGTTGCTTAAATGTTAGGGTATCATCATCTGGTAAACAAATAGTTTTTGCAGTTTGGCCAGCTTCATTAGTTAATTAGGCCCTGGCTGTCTAGGCACCTGGAACAGGCAGTGGGAATTTAAATTCTTCTGATAAAAGGATTTATTTATAATGAGTCTCGCCCCATAACGAGTTCCAACCGGGGGAGACTGACCATTAGTGGATGACTCACAGCGTTACCGTAAAGATCAGAGTCACATATTCAATTTTATAAGGTGAGAGCACAGATTCGAGAAACAAATCTTTTGGCTCCAGTTTTTCGATCCTGTTAAATTTGATACAGTCCTCCCATGCCTGAGAGTAAACAGGCAGGACGCAGCAGACTATTTATTTTATTTCATTTTTTTTATTGCTCTTCCTCTCTACAGTTTCAAGAGGAAAAGAAGCTGAGTTTTTAATATTGTGAAGATGCTCAGCCCTTTTCAGCTGGGAGATGTCAGAAGCAGCTGCAGACCTAAATGAAAGGAGCTCATCTCTGAAAATTTGCCATGCTGTAATAAATGCAGGGTTCTGCTGGTGAGCTGCTGATGGCCCTTTAATGTCTTTATACTTCTGAACTACTCAGAGGCAGTGTGGTTCCTCCCCCTCCCTCCCTCTCTGGCCCCAGCAGCTCCCTTCCCCCTCCCTCCCTGCCCACCTGGGCTCAGGATTTCATCATGTGAAGGCAAGAGTTCGCTATAACGTTCAAGGGCTGAGCTTGAAGAAAAGCCAGCAGCTTCCCTTCACTCAGGTTGATGTTCTCCTTTACCGGCATATTGGCTTTAAATATTTGGCTCCCTGAGTCACGTTCGCGTACTGTGCGTTGTTGGTATGCAACACGGGGGTTGTTAATCTGTTTATTTTATTCAAGTAGCATATGCTGTGCAAGGAAAATGCGTTTTCCCAGTACCCTTGTGACGTATTTCCCCAATACGTACACAGCACGTTGGGATGAAACCCAAGAACTACCTTCCAGCCTGCGGGTCTTGGCTCTTTTTGCGCTAATCTGTGAGCATTGGCATCTGCCAGTCTGGAGACTGGCAAAGTGTGAAGAGCATGACAGATTCCCCAAAAAATGCGTTTACAGCTGGGGAGGTGACGATAGCGTATGCAGAGCTCAGTGAAAGGATCTCAGAGTTTGAAGGAGGCGCTGGGAAACCATCTGGGTATAGCGTAACCCGCAGCTTAGAAACCTTAAAAAGCCTTTTCTCCCTGAAGTTTGAGAGATGCTGAGTCTAGTCATGATGTACTTCATCACGGGGTACGTGAGGCGTAGTACTGTGGGCCGGCGGGTGAGACCCCAAGGAAAAGTGGGGGAGTGATGTGGCAGGCAAACCACAGGCTGTCTGGAGCAGCTCTGGGTGATGTGGAAGAGCTTGGGCTACCAGACACTTGCAGTGGCCAAGAGAATTACTTTGAGGCAAATGGACATATGCAGACAGATGATAAAACCACAGGATAGTTGGGATTATTTGGAGGTTATCGCAGCTGAAAGGCAAAAGTACTGTTCACCACTGGGTAACAATGGGACTAAACTCAAAAGACAGAGGAGGGAGGAGACCAGTTGTTGGGATCCTTCTCAGCCGAACCAAATAGAGGGAGGTTGGTAGGCATTGATGAAAACACGGTTAGAGGAAGAGCTGCATGGGGTTTATGAGGCTGTAACGAATGTGGCGCTTGGAGCCCCGTGGGAGGTGCTGAAGCTGGCAGGGCTGCGGTCATGAGCTGTCACCGTATTTGCGAAAGCTCAGTGCTTAAAGGCATCAGTCCCTGTTGCAGCAGGCCACTGGTCGTTTGGAACAGCCGTGGTTTCAGGGACAGGATGTGGTACCTAAATTAACTGTAGGTTTACAGCGGTCTCCATCAGTTGACCTGATTCAAGAAGGCATGAGTGAGAACACACACGGTGAGAAGGAGTCCCACATGAAGGCATGCAGGCTACAGTGGCAAAGCAGCAGCAGATGAGCCAGTGGAGATAAACCCCACTTCCACGAGGCAAGTAATGCTCTGGTAACCTCAGACCGGACCCTGCCAAACAGCCCATGCCTGCATGTGAGACCAAGCAACAACCGCTGAAGACAGAAGCAGTCGCTGGAGTCTGGAGGAGAGGATGTAAGCTGTGGGAAGACCACCCACAAGCCCATGGTCAGCAGGGGTGCAGCAGTCTCTACCTCACGGAAAAAAGATCTCTCACTTTATTTTCCAAGCTCACAGTCCTCACCTGAGCTTAGCCAGCACTCAGCTGGCAGGTGTAGTGCTATAAAGAAAAGAATTGCAATCATCATTATAATGAAACTCCACATTTTCCGTAGCTTGGAATATTGCAGTAAAACACCGTCCAAAAAAAAAAAAAAAGAAAGAGTTGCTCTGACTGACGTGACAAATATTAACATTGGGAAATCATTTTCTGTCTTAAATTTCCCTCACATATTTTGTTTCAGAAGCTGTTTTTACATCAGTTTGACTTTTTTTCAGACATAAATAGTCCCTTATATAAGACTTTAGCTGTCCATTTTCCTCTGAAGTTGCTCACTTGTTCTTCCTCTATTGTAGGAAACTTGTTTGTAACTAGGGTATGACAAGAAAATAAAATGGTCCTTTTGCTCCTTCTTCCCAGCATGCCACCCAGCTGTCCCAAAATCTCACTGCTCTTTAATGCTGAAGACTTCAAGGCAGAGAGAGATAAATAGAAGTACCTTTCTATGGGGCAGTTTGCCATTTGGCACACGCCTCAGCCTGAGTCACTGTTTAATGCTGTTTGCTGATCACAGTTCTGGCCAGGATAATTTAAAATAGATGTTATCTGTTAAAAAGAATCAAAGAAGAGGGGGAAAACAGAGGAAAATTCGCACTGTAAGGGGCCTGAATGCTTTTAAAAATAATTTTTTCCTTTTAAAAGAGCGAGCCTGGGAAATTGAAAACATCCACGTTCTGTTACATGCGAGTAGAGACTTTGGAGTGCCAGTTTGCCAAACGTGTGCCAAAATCCAGCTGTAATTCACCCCTGATGCTGCAGCGAGGGTGTGTTTATTCCAAGATCTATTCAGAAATCTTTAATTCCCTGCTTTGACAAAGACCAGCAGACAGCCAGGTTGTATTCGATGTGCCCAGCAGTGTCGGCTGTGGTTACCTCATGTCGAAAATGCCCTCAGTGACCTCATTGTCCAGTATTTTCTACCACATTGCATAAGCAGCCCATGTGGTTCCTTCAGCTAAAACACAGCCATTAGCTAATGGGGACGAGTTTAGGGTGGTTTTCTGGACTCCTCTGATCCTGCAGAGTGGAATTCCCCTGCCAGCCACGCTGTGGGCGTGGAGTATGAGCCAGGAAACTGGAAGCTGAGCTACCGAAAGAAGAAATCTTTCTGGGGTCTCTTCCTCTCGATAGCTTATTAAAGGAGTCATGCAGCATCACTCAACCTGGATGGAAAGCAGCCTGCGAGCAGCAGCCTGCAAGCAAAGAACCGCAGGAGAGGGGGCAGGCCTGGAGGCTGAGGATCCCACCTCCACGCTGCCTGGTGAGCAGGCACAACCCTCCCCAAAGTTCAGCAGATAAAGCGCAGCTCCCAGTAGCCTGAAGTCTCGTACTGGAATGGTTTCTCCTCTCCCCCATTGGGGTCCCATGCAGGTGTATCACACTTGTGCAAAACAAGAATCCAGCTCTTTGCGGCTCAACTGTTTCCAGGTGCAGGTGGCGAACTCCACGTTTGGCTTCTCATGCTCCACCTTCCCCTGAGCAGCCTGCAGCAGCTGTGACAACACTGCCAAAAATTAATAACAGTTTTAAAAAAGGAAAATACACCCCAAAACCCCACCACTGGGAATTTGGCGTGAAATCTGGCACAGTTGTGGGCAGGGAGAGAGGCAGAACATCATGATCCATATTGTGTGTGGGGGGGTGTGATAGGCCAGCTTTTCCCTCTGAGAGTGATTCCCAGCTTTGTTTTCGTATTTTCAGACTTAGTCTCCAAAGGAAGGATGAGAAATGGAATAGATCACGTAGAAAATACCCGGGTGGAGTGTCACTGGTTTAGGTCTTTCATCCTTAAATTGACTAGCATGTTGTGAGCTTCACGAAACTTGAAGGATACGTGTGTGTTTCTCCAGCAGTGCAATAATAAAATCAGCAAACGCTGGTGCTATTGTGCTGATACATCGCTCACAATAAACATTTGAAAGGTATTACATCTCAACAGTAAATGAGGCTGTCAAAGAAGGCCGTGTTCAACAAATGATTCTAGATTATGACAAGTGAAAAGTGTTGCAGATTAGCTCCTCTTAGTTCGTTCAGTGCTTAATGGCAGGCAAGAGAGGGAGGCTGGTGCTATTCAGTGATGTATAAGCTACGTAAATACAGGGGAGATGTCGTGAACCCAATTCTTCTGCTGTCTGCCCTGCCCCTTTGAAATGGGAGGGAGCTTCAGCCCGTCTCCAAGGAGGTTGGCAGCAAGTGCTCGCGGTGGCTGCAGCCCATTGTGTGACTTACTGTGCTCCTTCTGTGTGGAGATATGTTGAGCGTTTTCCTTTTCCCTGATCTCATTGAAGCCATTCAGGCTGCAAATGTGTTTTGCTCTTTGTGGATCAGTGTGACAACCAGCTCTTGGCAGTAGCAGCTGACCAGCGGCCACCTATCCCTGCCTGCTCTGCCACCAGCTCTTCTTGCAGCCTCAGTCTAACCCGCTCTCTCGAGAGCGTGGACCAAATGGCACTCCTGATGCTTGTTTCCGTTTGTGTGTAGCTCAGATGGATGAAAACCTCACTAGAAAGGCATGATTAGTTTTTGTAGAGTGAATTACTAGTATTTAGAGTGCCTCTGGCAAACTCTGCCTTTTGAAAGGACGTGCCAATAATTAGTTACGGTGTTTTAATTAAAGAGAGCAATCCATAATTAACAAAGGGATGCTGTGTTTTATATCTGATTTTTATTATTTTTATTCATCAGCAGTACTTCGCAGATGTTACATTTTCAGTTGCTTGTAATGCTCTTTTGTGTATTTTTTTCACTTCAGGGTAGAATAATTGATTGAAATGTTTTTATTGTGTTTCAAGACACAGTCAGCCTGACGGGGAGACTCTGCTCGTGTCATTGGTGCTTGTGGCAGTGCTGTACTTGTTACTTTGCGTGTTCCCGAGAGCCTGATTTTTCTGTATTTTGCTTTGGAGGCGTACGTGTTCAATTGTGAGTGTCGAGCTCAGAATGACCGTGGACATTAATTTCCGCCAAGATAAGTATGACCATTGATCTGTTCGTTTGTACTTGAGTGGCAGCAAGAGACACAGTCCTGAGGATCGTATGTTCCTTAAATAGGTTGCTTTGCTGCAAAAGCTGGCAGAAAATTTCCTGAACAGTTCACACTGTTGGCATTAGCAGTTAACACTCTTCCCGTGTCTGACAGGGCATGTGAAAGAGGTGTACGGCTACCTAAGCTCACGGTGGAAAGCGAGTAAAACGCTTTGGAGATGTCAGTAGTACAAGACTTACAGTCGTTCCCTGCTGTTACGTCCTGCGCTCAACCTCGAAGCTGGCAGCCCCCCGATTCTGATTTTCAGGCTAAGCCCCTCGACACTTTTGCAGTCTTCACAGCTTTGGTGGTAGAGCTGTTCCTGCGACGCGTAGCCTGGTGGAGAAGCTGTAGCTGCACATTTAGTCTGAATGTTAATGGGATGTAGAATTGATGTAGATGGGAAGGGGGTGGAACATACTTTCTTTCCAGCCAGAGATGCCGCTAGCCAGGTGAAATTGGTGTGATCTCGCCCGTCTCCTGCTCAAAAGGCTTCTGTTGGGGCTGGCAGAAACAGTGGTGTGGAGCAAGAGGCACACGTACGTGCCCTGTGTATCCATCCAGGCTTCGCAGTGGGGGACAAAATGCCTTTAGGTTTTTTCTCCTCTCCTGCCTTTCCTCTCTCCCACAACTCTACACCTGGATGTAATCGCTGTTGTTGGTTTGAAATAAGTTGGAAACTTTTAACACAAACAAAAAAAGGGGTTATCGCATTGCTATTCCGCATCAGCCTTCATTTCCTTATTTATCCTTCAAGATATCTCTTGGCAGAGCAGCCAGGATTTAGGATGCCCATGTCGACAATAAGCTGAACCTCCTTAGATGTCGTAGCCACCTTCCCTCCCACCTCCCCTCCCACCTAGTGATTCAAAACAAGAGAGGTCTTCCTGGAGGGGACTGCTTACCTGGGCTTAATTAGAGATTTAACTAGAGCCTTAAACGCCTTCCTAACTCAGAATCATCCAGTGAATCACAGCCTTGTGAAAATCCCTGGCAGGGAAACGTTACTTCTGAGGCTTCCAGATGGTTAACCATGCCCTTGTTCTGAGCTTTGCTGAAGAGTGCATGGAAGGCCTCAGAGCTAGAAAGCCTCGCGCTTGCATTTATTTATTTAATTTATTTTGGGTTGCACTGTGCATGTAGCTTCACGATTCTCTCGAAAGGGGAGCTGGGGAATGCTGGCATTTACTAAAAAGGAAATGCTCTATTGCGTCAATGTGTGCATAAGCTAATGCAGATCTATAGGGTGGCAGAAAGAAGGTCCTCGAGGTCCCTCTTATTGCTGAAGGGAAGGATGGAAAGGTAGAGGAAAGCGAGCAACAGATAGAAAGAAAAAAAGAAGAAGAAAGAATTAAGCAGCTAATAACAGTGAAAGCTCGCTGCCTGGGCTGTGTCTCTTGCTGCGTTTGAATGATTTTTCTTTGTAGACAGCTTTGCGTGGCACTATTTTTAGAATCTCTTTAATAATTGAGCTGTAGCGATTGTGCTCAGCAGTTAGAACAGGCAGGGGAAACAGCACCTCAAAGAAACCTTGCACCAGGGTGATAATTTAAATCACACTGCATTATACTGCGCTCCCCTTTCCCGCCTCCCCCAGAAAGGTGAGACGCTGTGGAACACCAAACACAGGGGGGAAATGAAAACTGGGCAAGTTTACAGCACGCAATAAAACCCATCAAGAGAGTTTGTGTTTTGGGAGGAGGAGATCTGGTCAGCTGTTAACGTGTCACTGTTACTAGGTGGATTATGAGGGGAGCACCTCGTCTTCCCACCATCGGCGGTGAATTAGGAGACAGCAGCCAGCCTCTATCTTCCAGTGGGAGAACTGTCACAGAGGAAAAACATTTGTCAGACGAGCAAAGGAGCAGTCCAGCAAAATATGGAAGTTCCAGTAGTCCTGTCACTGTTTTGGATGTGTTTGGCTGTTGCTTGTCTGTACAATCAAGTCCTGGTCCAGAGGAGGACACAGGAATGGTGTGAGGGTGGAACCCCTCTGCTGGGAGAACAGGGGAGAGAACTGGGGGTGTTCAGCCTGGAGAAGAGAAGGCTTCGGGGAGACCTTAGTGCAGCCTTTCGGTACTTAAAGGGCCCTGTAAGAAAGA
>NW_010421704.1:20376-29678 GCF_000710305.1 Buceros rhinoceros silvestris | reverse complement strand
AACCATCCCAGGTCAGGCTGGACCTTGGGGCTCTGAGCACCCTGCTCTGGGTGCAGATGTCCCTGCTCCCTGCAGGGGGGTTGGACTTGGATGAGCTTTAAAGGTCCCTTCCAGCCCAAACCATCCTGCGATTCTACAACAACCATGGCAGTCACCGTCACGGAGCTGAGTACCTGCTCTGCTCCTACCAGCAGCACCAGACAGGCAGGTTTGCCCATACCGACTGCAGCATATTGTCCCTGACTATATATATACATATATATATATACACATATACAATATTTACAATATATACATATTGTCCTTACGAGCAGCAAACGTGAGGCTGTCACAGGAAAGTGACTGAGCTGTGGACAGTAAATCCAGGATAAACCAATCACTGTCTGATGAACACAGGGACAGCAGGTACTACGGCAATTTGTAGATTAATACCACGCTATTTTGATTTTTTAGTAAATTCTATCCATTAGAATACTGTTATTTAGAACACAATTTGATAACTTTTTTATTTTGCATTATATTGTCATAATATTTTTATTAATGATATGTCTTTTAGGAAGTTTGATTTTCCTATCAGCACATAGAAGGTTCTCCTCAATATTCCTTTATTCAAATTTTTTCAAGTACTAGAATTTTTATTTTATATTTGAACTCAGATTCTTCTCTCATAACATCTCTTCTTCCACTTTGGTGACAGTTTGTATAAAATAATAATATTGACAGTGGGAAATAGCCTTACAATAAGAAGCTGATGTCGAAGCTATTGGCTTCTCCAAGTTTCAACAACTTGTCTGTGAAGGTGAAAAGGCTCTTTTTCAAAAACATCTGTAATAGCCTAAGTCACAAAGGTCCACTAAAAATATTAGAAATGTAATTATAGGGCGTTAGACTTCTCTTCTGACCCAATTTAGAAAGGAGTCTCTTCTTTGAAATTCAAGAAGAATATTAAAATGAATTGACTTCTGTATGTTGTCTTTTTGCTAGCTGGGCTTTTATTTCTTTATTTAAAATAAATTTTTTGCTTGTAATAAGACTGATTTTTAAATATATACTCACTTGCAACTGAATTTTAAGCTCCTGGTTTGTGACCAAATTGGAGTAGTTATATCCTAGTTCATGAATTGTATGCAGACCTGCTTCCCAGAATATTTAGTTTAATTTGGGAGCTGTCAAGAAAAACAAGAAGTAAGGAAGAATATGTCTCAGGATAAACGTGTAGGTAGCATCCAAACTGCTAGTGCTGAAGTCTATTGCCTGTCTGCAGCTGAGCTAATTTGAAAATTAAAACCAAGAACGTCACATTCATAAATAATAAAGTAATCTGAGCAGGCTTGTGGAAATTTCTTAACCAAAAGGGCTGTGAAGCCCTGGCCCAGGCTGCCCAGGGCAGTGGTGGAGTCCCCGTCCCTGGAGGGGTTTCACAGACATGTCCGTGTGGTGCTGAGGGACAGGGGGCAGTGGGGACCTGGCAGTGCTGGGTTGAGAGTTGGACTTGATGATCTTAAAGGTCTTTTCCAACCAAAACAATTCTGTGATTCTAAGAACTGGTAGTTTGAAGACTAGGCTGAGACTACGATTGCTGGATCCAACTAGTCTAGGCTTGCTTGGGCTGCCACAAGGCAGGAGATGGCACTGGAGTAAGACGGGTGTGTACCTGAAGGCAGATTACATATTTTCCAGCTCTCTGTAACTGTCTGGTTGCTTTGAGACTACGACATGACCGAAGGGTCTCTTAGCTAAGCCTGTGGTCCACACTTTTCTCACATGTCATCATGGGAAAATTAGCCTGAGAAACCCTAAGTTGTACGCCCAGGTGGTTTCTGGAGACTGGATGTAAGTTGAGGTGCAGAAGATGTCTAGGACAGGTCTGCTGCAGCCTAGAGGATCTATGTAGAGAGAGCACATGAGGGGGGTACTTGACAAATGTCCAAGAGGTCAAGATCCACGGTCAGTGACTGCAGACGTGGTAGAACAGCACAGGGGAAGGCAGGAGTGCATGGGGGTGCTACTGTGATCTCCTTCCCAAGACTGAGCCTGAAGTGTTCAGCGTTACAGCAAACCCCCTGGTCCCCAAAGAGAATGGCTTTGTTCTGGATTTCCTCTTTTATCCTCATTCCTTTACGCCTCATGCCCAGGGTGCCCTCCCTGGAGCTGCCGCCAGGGAAGGAAGGGACGTGTTCGGGGCTGGCTGAGAGGGATGCATGCTCTCAAAAGAACAGACACCAGCTGACTTTAACCCATGTTTTCTTCAAAACGAGCAGTGCCTTGGGCTCCACCTATCTGCCCGCCCTTGCCTATGAAACTTGTCAGACCCTAAAACTTTTGAGGAATTTGTCAGTTCTGTGGGGAGCGGAGGGAAGAGAGGGAATGACACCAGGCAGCGTGCAGCCAACTCAATGGCAGCATCAACTTGTTCTCAAAAGTGCACTGAAGATTAACTTGGCCTTCAGTTTTAAAAGAAAACTTTTAAAATTTGTTAATGTCGTATATAAAGAATATTTATAGCGCTCTCTGAATGTTAAGTAGAGGGAAATATCGGTGCTAGACAGTGGGCTTTTATATGAATTAAAAAGTTCTACTTTTCTTTGGAGACTTACCGGCTGATGTTACCGATGTTATAACTGAGGGATACTGGAGTACGAATAGGCAATAAAAAATTAATTGTATTGTTTTCTTTGAGTCCTTATATTTGATTTTATGCTTACCAAATGTTGGCTTCTATTTATTGTGGAGCATAACTGCTGGAGTTATATCTAAATATAAAATAGATATTTTTAAAAAACCGGCAGCATGAAATCCGTGGCACAAAAAAATTCATTGTTTATGGCTTACAGGTTGATATGCAAAGAATATGCGTGAGTAACATCTCTCTGCAGAAAGATAGAAATACATATATATCATTATATTTGCAGGCGTTGGGCAGAATGGCAATTTTCAACTTCACAGGCTTTCCTAACGCTCAGCTGCATGAGCCAATTGGACTCATGAAATCGAAAACGAGCTCAGATTGGTTTGGAGGGATTAGAGCTCCAAAGAGCAGCCACCGAATGGTGAACTTGCCCTCTCTGAATTATCTGAATCCAGCCTCAGAAATTCTGGTTGGAAACTTCATTTGATGGAATTTGCAGCATGTTGGAGAGAGTCAAGTAAGTGGACCTGTGCTCCCAGGGACGGCTTTGTGGCTAAAATGTTGTGAGCTCTCAGCTCAAGCCTGACTCCTCTGAAGCCTGAACAGACGACTCTAGTATCTGGGGGTATTTAGGTGGATTATATGTCAGCTGAAGAGCCCATGAGCCCTAACTGCTCATGTAAGCTTGTAACTCTACTTCTGTTCCTCTTAACCTTCTTTTTCTGAGTTATGAGTGGGGGGAATTCATTTTATTAATTTTGTTTTCAGTAGAAGGAGAAGTGGAAGGAGAAAAGTAGGAATTAAACATTTAATTTCATCTAACCTTTTTATAAAAAGAAACCGAGCTAATAGTCAAACGTCTGGACAATCCTTCATGTTTACCCTGTTAGCATCTCCAGCGTTCTCTGTGTCAATGCAAAGGCATCTTCCACCACAGACCTCTAAAACAATAACAATAACTCCTGCTTCTGTTACATCCCAGTGTGCCAGCTTTATGGAAATTAAATATGAAAATGAAAATACCTGCAGTAGGAAATATGGTGGCTGAAACACCTCCGTCTTGGTGACAGAAATAAAAGCTACCAGCTGTTGGGAAGGCGCCCATTGCCTTTTACAGCACCTGACATTCTCATCTCTTCAGTGCTCAGCCATTAAGGTGTAACGAACTTCTTCATGTTCAGTTGTTTATGGAGACAGCTGACTGAGGGGTCGTTTAATCTGGTTTTCAGCGTAGTTTTTCGAAAGCGGAAGCCAACCAATGTTCCTACTGAGGTGTTTCCTTTGTGCAACTATCAAAGGCTATCGTTTTAGGGAGAAAAGGCGCTTTTACAGATTTCTGGATCACTCGATGCACTAGTTAGTTTTTAAATGGTGACTGCCAGCAATTGTATCAAAGCAGAATTCTAGCCGCAGCCTCAGTGCACCATCTGTGCATGGGAGAGAAGGCCTGGTTGTTACGGCGATGCTGAAAGGGAGATAGGTGAGAAATTAGAGACTCCGGTGTTCATGAACACTAGACTGCAATGGTGTCTTTCGGCGTAGTTTCTACGCTAAACCTTGTCATCAGTGGTTCTGTTTTTATGACAAAGATTAAGAAATAACAATAAAATACGTAATAATCTTTTTCACACATAACTGAATATCTATCTTTCTGCAGAGGCTGGTGCTTTTCCTTTTTGTTTTTTCCCACTGCAAGCTCAAGAGAAGCTCCTGTTTGCACAACAGCATCTTTCTGCCTTTGTCTTTAATCAGACTGGCCTGATTAAGGCTACCATGAAATCATCATCCTCTCTTAAGATTCCCATTCCAAAATGACCATTGCTTTCTGTGTCGATCTAGAGAGACTAAAATTATTGTTAGTCTGATTTTTAGTGGCCCTATAGTGAAAAATAAACCTTTAGGAATGGAGAGTAATGGAAAGAAAAATGGCCATTTCATTCTAGCCAGGTAGGCACAGCAGGAGGCACCGGAGCGTTAACTGTGTCAGAAATTCAAACTCTGTTTGGTGCTGTGTTACCAAAATCGCTTGGGACGAGGCAACAGGCGATTGTGAGCTGCTAAATTTACTGAAGGATCCATTTCAAATTATGTTTTAATTTGGAAACTAATTAACAAATTTACTTGTAAACACATGGAAATACCGATTCTGTTCTGAAAGCGTAAGGGCATCAATATTAGGAGCCTGAGCCACGTTCCTCATACAGCATAGTTAAATCCAGCTTCAAGTGCAAAACTTATCTAGGGGACGTATGCACCATCTATACACATCAATATATATTTGCAGAGTATATACAAGTGGGTATTCTGGAGCTTTAGATATATTCACTATTTTACAGTGTTTTTTCAAAATAAGAGGGGTTTATCTGACAAGTAATTTCAGACTTTATTTTACATTTGGGCAAATTTACTTCTTGCAAATTTATTTTCATTAGATACTCAGATATATAAATGCCCTCACAGCAAACCTACAGGAAACAAAAATTGCCTCAAGTTCTAGAAATTTTCTGGTACCATTAGAGCTGACCCTAGATAACTGGCGAGAAGGTTTTGTGCTATCGCTGCACCATTCAAGGGGAAGTGCTAACCCGGCATTGTTACAGCTCCTGAAGTTAAGTGGCGTCTCTGATAGGCCTCTGCAGTTATTTCACAGTTGTTATTCATTAGTACGTGATGGTCGGATCTTTTATGCTTTGCTATCATCACGTCAAACGGGGACAAAAATAGGGGATTTAAGAGCGCTGTAAATACTCTGTGAGCCAGATTTTCACCAACATTGGATGTTCAGGCTAAACTCGGCAATGAGCTCGATCCCACCTCTGCACTTCATGTTGGGAATAGCCACTTGCTTCAGTGGGGAAAAAAACATGTTAGTGTGACTGAAGCCAGCCCGTCACTCTGGTGCAGTGACCAGCAGCGTCACCTTCCAGCCCGGGGAGGAAGGAGGAATCGCTGAGCACAAAGGCTACTGATGTTTCTTCACTCTGCTAAGGTTAGAAGCGCCTGCTTGACACCTTCGAGGTTGAAGAGCAAGACTGGATTATCAAGTATTAATTATAATATTAAGTACTAAGGAGCAATTCCCAAGTCAGGAAATTTGCGGAATTTGGCTTTTTGAAGGAAGTACATCTTCAGACGGTGCTTGTGATGGAGCGGTGTATAGGTGAAGATCATTAATACGACAAGGAGGAAGCAAGGCTTGTAGAAAGGTCTATAGGCCTTGTGGTCTATACACGTATTCATGGAATTATAAAGGGTGTACATACTTATACTTGTCATCATTTTTATCTGATGACTAGCAGTAAAAGAAAGCAGAAACCACACTTTTAGTATCTGCCACGCCTGCTCTAGTACAACCCTCAAACACCACCTGTGAGGAAGACAACCCTGAAAGCTGATGCATGGCCACTGTCACCCACTCCGATGCTGCTGTAGGTGGAGCAGATAGCACAGCCAGCCACCAGCCTTTAAAAACCAACACCACCTAAATAAAGCCCTGTCTATTTCTGTTATTAATAGATCTGCCATTCCCTGGGTAGAAGTGTTCCAAGGAGGATGCTTTGGGCTAAATTTCATTGAAATTTCATCCAGAGCCATGCAGCTGTTTCTAAGAACAAAGCTAGGCAAAAAAATAGGCGGTTTTCCCCTTCCTGAACCCAAGCAAACAGAAGAACCACTCTGACAGACTTTCCTGAAAAGCCCCAACGACCTGAATCAGATCTTTGAAGCTAGTGCTTGCTTTGTTGATGTGCGTTTTTGCTCTTCCCAAGAGCATCCACTAAAGTTTTGTAACTGCTGCTCAGCCGCGTGCAGTCGAGATTTCTTTTCGTTCCAGCAGCTAATTTTCCCCATGCTTTCACAACGTTTTGTAAACTAAATCCCCTAAATTTCTGCCCCCTCGGTCTTTTTTTTTTTTTTCCTCATAACATGCCTCGCAGAGGCTTTGGCTCACTCTGTTAACACCTGAACCTATCTACCCAGCGCGCATCATACATGCCACGCTTCTCGCGAGGGTCTCTTACAAGCCGTGACTTTCTCAAGAACATGATGTGTGTTTTCTCAGCTCTTTAGCGTGTGCTGCTGCCTATAACATGTTTAATTATCTGCACAGATTTTCAGTCGGTCTTCAGTTCCTTGAAATGGTTGATCAGACAAGTCACTGACAGCCGAACAGCTGTGTTTACTTCTGTTGGTATTTTGTTTGACCAATTTGCTTTGATCCCTCTAACAAAGAAAAAGCCATTTTGATTCTGGTTTTGGCTCAGAAAATTTGAGTTTGGTGTATACAGGCCTCTTCCCTAACTAGAGCTCTGGCCTCCGGCATGTTTCAAATGATGAGGAAGGTGGGTCAAGTCCCCATCCCTCTCCAAAAAGTGGTACGGGAATGGAGCAGGACTTTGAAAATAAAAATTAGTATTTCCAAAGCTGCCTGAATGCTATAGTGGTATGTGAAGTAAATCGTTATATTCAGAGCAAGGAGTAAAGTACAACTCTGAAGCATTAATACTGATAGGAGATGCAACAGTGAACAGTGAAGCAGTCAGTAAGGCAGAGCTGAGGGTGCTGTTTATAATACTTTGCAGTTTATCACATGGCTGTCATCGCTGCACAGGCAGACTTAGCTGTAATTGCAGAAAACTCTTCCATAAGATCAGGGGGTTTTTTCCTTATGACAGTGATTTGACTGGTTTATTGGGTTTCGCTAATTGTGACTCTTCATGGAGAGTTTTTAATGTGCTGCTTCTCAGCATCACTCAAAATAATTTTTCTAAATGAAATTTACTGTTATATTCAGAAAAAAAAAAAAAAAAAAAAAAAAAAAAAAAAAAAAAAAAAAAAAAAAAAAAAAAAGTAGCACAAATTTACCCTTTATTCTAAGCCTGAATAAGAACCTGCTCCATCTCTGTTGCAGGCTGGTTTGTAATAAACTGTTTTAATTACAAGTAGTCTTAGTGTCCATGATAAAATGGCATTATCGTGCTGCGTTGCAAGCTGTGACTGATAGTTCTGCCTCTTTGTGCCCTGACTTTTCCTTCCCCAAACCGCACTTTTGGCAAACACCGTATACTTGCATTTAGTCACTTGGTGCTAATGATTTGAAACAGCGAAACAGTTTATCCAGTTCACGTGACTTTGGAGTGTTTGGGGCAACACAAAGGAGACGAGGTACACGAGGGGAAAGAAAATGTCACGTCATCAAATAAAAACATAGAAATGAGCAGACGTGCAAAAGTGGAGGTTGTCCCCTACCTCCTGTGTTGAGTCAGAGCTAAGGAGACAGTCTCGAATGGTCTGTTACTGGTTGGAGCGCAGCAGAGGAGATTAATAAGTTTATAAAGTGCTTAAACTTGCCTCCCAGCCTGAGCTCAAAATCTTGTTTAGCTCCTTTGAACGATGAAGAGCCTTCTACTTTTATTAAACAACTGAAAGCGTGTTGGTGCTCAGAATGGTGGGGTCTTATAACCAGATGTGTCCAGATTACTGAATTTATTGAGTAATCGAAAGGTTTGGGTTTTTCAAGGAAACGGTAATCCAAATACAATATAAACCAGCAAATAAAGTTCTCCTGCGTTTTTGCTGGAGCTGTCGGATCCTCTCTTCCTTTCACACAGCTCTAATTTCTTTTGTGGGAAGGTGTCGGAAGTTAATAAAAAGGCAGGTGCATTACAATTTTGTTTGTGATCTAGGGAGACAAGCAAAGCAGGGGTTGAGCTGCCGGAGTGATAATGGCCTGTCCCCTTCAGTGCGAGAGCTGTGAGTAATGTTGTCCTGCAAGTGAGGTAGAAGTTTGTCTCAATTCCCAGGCAGGATCATCTGAGGATTTTCCCTGTTATCTAGGGATAACAGGGAAAAATAAGCAAGGCAACGAGAAAGAGCAGGCACTGTGTGGGTACCATTGGTAAGCCAAAGCTTTCTCTAGGTGGCTTTTTTTCCCCCAATAACTGTCTTTTCTCATGCTACAGAAAGCCAATGTTGGAGAAGCCGAGTCAAGGAAAAGCAGAGCCAGGGTTTTACAATTAATTCGTTGACAACTGAAAACATTAAAGAGAAAAAAGAGACTATCATAAGGAATATATTTTAAAAATACTTTTTTAAAAATAAATTGCTTTATTTTCCGTTAGCACCTGTTCTGAGAAACTATTTCTTTGCATAAGACCTGGTAGTGTAGAAGGCTTAGGTACCTGACGTGCTCTTTGGTTGGAAGGGACCATAAGGACCATCGGGTCCAACCCCCTGCTCCTTGCAGGACTGCCTAAAACTAAACCATATGACTAAGAGCATCGCCCAGATGCTCCTTGAACTCTGTAGCACCCAATTACCTCGGGTCTAAGGCATGCATGCAAAAGGCTAGGAGTTTACAAGATACACTGACCCTTCTTGGTTTCTTTCCAGGGAATTTTTTATCTTAATGACATTAAGATTAGTAAAGTAAATAAACCAACAAAAACCCAAATACAAAACCCACAGTCATTTTTTGTTACAGTTAAATCTCTGAACAATTTGGGCAACAAGACCTAGAGCCAGTTAACCTGAATTCCCACAGCAGAGCAGGATCCAGCACTTTCTCAGCAGGGGCTGGAACACTTTCCTAGGCAAGCCTAGTTTGAACACGGTTTTTCACCCTTTCCATGAGGGACTCCACATGTGATGGAAGCAGCGCTGGTTAGCAGCAGGA
>NW_010421704.1:0-20276 GCF_000710305.1 Buceros rhinoceros silvestris | reverse complement strand
ATCGCTGTCCTGCATGCAACAGCACTTGGATTTTTTGTAAAGATCTTAAAAATCTGGCCTTTAGCAATGAGTCTCCACCGCAACCTCAGGATACTCTTGGAGCTCTCATTTCTTTGACTCCATCACTTCAGAGATTGCTGACAAGAGCAGACCAAAAAATCTGGCTCATTCCTACTGCTTTTGCTTTGACCCTCTTCCCTCTTCTCAGTGAGTCCCATATCAGACAGCTCTGTGGCAGTACTTGGGGGCTCCTCTGGAAAATTTAGCCCATGTACAACACAGCTTTGGCTTCCCTAGTTGGTGAGACAGAGCGAACAATTATGACCTATCTCTGAGTTTCTGCAGGGCTTCCTTGGAAACTGCAGATTTTATTTAGGCAGTCTGTGGTGTTCTGCAATACATGGGGCCGTTTTACATCCAGAACTTACGTTAGACCACCTTTCACCCTTTATTTTGTCACAATTCAGGTAAGCTATAACTTTCTCGGACACTTGGCAGTGAAACTCGTGTGTAGCAAGTTTTATTTCCCTTCTTCTTTTCTGCTCAAACAGCATTCAGGGAGGCTGTTGTTCTATCCCAGAGCATCTATCTCTAAGGCTCCCTGTCCACTGGTATCAACATTCCCTTTCCCTTGGAGCTTAATCTTCTTGGCAAGGCTGGTGAGCCACATCAAGTAACCTTTAGATCACCATTCAAGGCACATTGTTTGCTGTTTCTGTCTTTTTCTTTGGGGTTTTGAAAGCAGCGTTCATAATTCATGTAGCAGGTGCAATTTCTTGTTGCCATTGTGCTACAATATGGTGTGGAGTAGTAATCAGCAAATGAAAAATAACCGCTGGAAATGAAGAGGCCATGGTGGGAAGTCAAAATACAAGGATGTTCTTAGTGGCTAAGCTCAAAATGAAATGCCGCCGTTGTACACTACTGCCATTTACGGTGTTCTCTCCACTTTATTTTCCCTGTGTCTCATGCTTTGAGGGCCACCTCCACCAATTAAGAGTTTAATTAGAACTGGAAGGATCGTGTAGTGGAGTTGCGAGCTTAAGTTAGCCACAAATGCAGAGATACGTGCTTAAAAGTAGAACCAAGGCAGTAAAATAAAATGGAGCCCAGCTTGGGATGCTCGTCGGTTGCTCAGGGAGGCAAAGCAGTTTTATGGTATTAATTAACATTTTGGGCCATGCTGGATCTAAATAGGGGGAGGCTGTGTGTATGAATGTGTGTAGGAGGTGTCACTTCACCACAGAGGGAGGGGAATAAAGAAAAAAAGCGGTTATTTGCTGAAACTGTGGCACAATAAAAAGGTGAGGAGCCTGTTTTTACCATCAAATGAAGAATTCGGGTCTTCTGGTAAAGGGCATTAGAAAAGTGCAGCATTAAAAAAAACAGTTGAGGAAGAACACAGGGTGTACGTGCATCTTGCTCTCTCCTTCTGTCGTTAGTTGCCTCTCCGTGTCTCTGGCAATCAAACTGTCCCTCCTCCGTTTCACATACAATGAAGATGCCAAGAAAAGTTGTCTGGCCCTTTCCTCACTCCACAGACACCAACACTGAAGCCCACGGTGGGGCTTCTCCCTCGGCACTGCGAGTTCAGGATTCTCAGCAAAGTGTTACTCGTGCAGATCTTTATCCCCCTTGTTCATTGCCGGTGTCGTTGCTACCACACGCCCGGGGATGCCAACCTGAGCCCCTCCATGCTGAGATTCCTCTTCCTGGTGCCTCCCTCGACACGTGGCACCTAACAGCAGGTTTCACACAACTGCTCCCCTCTTCCCGGTGTCTTCCTTCATAGGTCTCTTCTAGATGCAGTATCTGTTTTCCGGAAAGACTGTGGATAGATGAAGTGGATCTGTGATGGAAAAATACTGTGAAATATTTAAAATACTTGATTACCGTTTAATGTACCACCTTGCCGCACTTGTTTGCCTGCATCTTTCTTGTGTGTGCGCTTTTGAGCTCGAAACTTGTGTTTCACTACGCCAGAATAGTGATTTACAACATAAAAATATATTTTGTAGGTGTTCCTGGTGGAGGTGGTTGATATTTTAGCGTCTGGCCGTTGTAACGATCCCACTTAGGCAAATAAAAGGAGTTGGGTGTGAACTGAAAAAAAGCCATGGATAAGAAAACATCAGCAACAACGAGCAACTCGAAGCAGTGGATTGTAAACGTCAGGGAGGAAATTTGTCTTGCTGGAAAAAAAAGGGAAAAAAAAAAAGCAGCTCACTTTCCAGGGAGACTTAGGTGACTAATAAAACTTAATGGTGGACAGAATAAGTGCTAAATAAAACGCCTGAAGAGAAATCCTGGTATCAGCAGCAATTACACATTTTAATATGTTATTTATAAGATAATGGAGATGAGTGGGACAGGTGTCCAATTACACACTCTGTTTCTAATTAAGCCTTTATTTGATATAATTTTAAAACCAGACAATAGCGGAAACTGAAGAACACCGCAGCAGTTTTTTTGTAGAAGTCTGTTCTTCAAGAATCTCCATGGCCAACTGTCTATTGATGTCTTCAGTTTTGTTGTTAGAGAAATCAACTGTCATTGTGATACAAGTCCGGGCGTACTTCAGCCTTATACCCCAACTACTGCAGGCCAAAACCTCGATACAGTTTATTTTCTAAGGTTATATATTGCAGAAGTTAACTGACAATTCAATAACTCAGCAGCCTCCTTGAATACAGCTTCTTTAGATTGTCTTGCTGTCGTGAGACCAAATGGAAGGAGAAAAACCCACCTGAGATGCACAGTTCCAGGCAGCTTTTTTTTTTTGCATTTTTTCAGGAAATATCCCAGGCAAGTGTGTAGTTAGATGATAGAAAATCCCATCAGTTCACGCGCTTGGCTCTGCCCTTGTTTGTGGTGCATTTAGGTATAAAATGAATTTTCCAGCTTCTTGGAATCCTAAAAAGAAAAAAAGAAATAAATACTTTTAACTGAAAATATATCCGTACAGCTATCGGTTATATATCTCTGCACTGGATGGATTATGAGGAAATAGAAGTTTCAAGTCAAATTGCATGTTTTGAATTTGGAAATATGAGCACGTTTTGATTCTGAAAAGTATAAGAAATGCTTTTGAACAAAGATTGTTGAAAGACAAAGCAGTTAATTTAAAGGATTTGGCAAACTTTCAGTTATCTCTAACATTTCTGATGCACTGGACTTTTTAAGACTGATGAAAGCCAAAGATCTTGTGAAGTTTTCACAAATGGGGGATTTTTTCTTGCAAAGATAAATAATGAAAGAGGTGGATATTAAAAAGCAGGTCCAGAGATACATCCCAGCAGCATGACTCACACTCTTAAAACTCCTTCTCTGCCTGATACATGAACAGATGCTACTCTGCATAAGCCCGTAGCTCACTTTTTTTCAAGTGGAAATAGGACAAGAGGAAACGGCCTCAAGTTGCACCAGGGGAGGTTGAGGTTGGACGTTAGGAACAATTTCTTCCCCGGTGGGGTTGTCCAGGTCCAGGCTAGTGGTGGAGTCCCCATCCCTGGAGGGGTTTAACGGACGAGTCGAGGTGGTGCTGAGGGACAGGGGGCAGTGGGGACCTGCCAGTGCTGGGGGAACGGTGGGACTCGAGGAGCTTAAAGATCTTTTCCAATCAAAATGATTCTGTGATAAAACTTTTAAAGAGGGAGATAGGAGACCAGGCTTTTGTGACATGTATGGCAAGACCTCCAGCTGATAACGTTAGCAAAGATCTACCGAGAGTTCAGGAGCACGGTGTGGTTCTCATATCAGAGAGGGCATTGCAGAGCCGTGTGTTGGAAACACCAGCCATGAAGAGTAATCCTGGTTCTGCGCTTGCTGTGCCTCAGGGAGTCACAGAACTGATGTTCTGGATGGATGGATGGATGGATGTTCTTTCTGGGTGGAAAAGATAACGGAGGGAGGCAGCCTCGCCGTGCTGCCAAGCGTTCGTGTGACGCGTGGGATCGTAGGAGTAAGCAAGAAAAGGAGGGGGGTGGTTTCTAACTTGTGTTTGTGGGTACGTATTAACGCACACAAGCCTTTAACTGTGCTCCTGTGCCAAAAGGTTTGAAAATCAGAAAGTAAACAAAGATATGTTCCTTTATCTAAACCACAACGAGGTTGTTTGAAATACTCCCCTTCTGGAGCTCTGAACATCTGTCTAGGAGGCTGCAGCCTTCAGACACACCCCTAGGCACTCTGTTGAGTTGCTACTTCTATGACTAACTGCGTTGGGTGAAGAATATGTTTCCGTAACTCACAAAAAGGATGAAATAAATGAGCATAGAGTCACACCAGTGTTTTTTCTGAGTGGTTTCACATGTTCCTCCAGCCTTAAGCGAAGGTTACCTAATACATACACCACAATTACACACACAAGATTGTAAAGCGTCATTTAGCAATAATTAGTTTTCATGAAGCAACAGAAAGCTCACAGAGTTCTCGCAATAACTCTCTCCAGAGACAATCAACTGCTTCACTAGAGCTCAGTCTTCTACTGTGAGTTCGTTTTCCTTTCATCTTTCGCCTCACAGAATGAAACAAAAACCCAAAAAATATAGAAAACTGTAATGTGAAAAAGTTACAAAGTGGGGAGCACTTGGTGTACCATCAGATTAGATCAAAGGGTATTGGCTTGGTGTGAACGATGTCACTGAATTCTAATTACCCAAAACAAACTGTTTTAAGAAAAGGCCATTTTGACTATTATTTCACTTAAAGTTTTGTTTTGTGTGAAGGTTAAACTTTAATCTTACTGCCTTATCAACTTCCTTATATGCAGTATTAATTTATAGACAAAGAAGACATTTGCTCTAAGTATTTGAGTTGAATTTACAATATATGCCACATAATAAAATAGTAGCAAGTCTGCAAAAGGTTCTTACAGGATTTTTGCATTAAGAGTAGCAAGCTAGGAAAATGGATTTGAAAAAACACCAGGCTTATGCACAATGTGTATTTGTGGCTAAAAATACCGGTTAAGAATGAGATGAATTAGGAGTCACTAGGAATGTGATTTGGAACAGTAAAGATAAATGTTGATGTGTTGTTACGTGACTCGTAAATACGTTTTCCCCTGGAGTAACCTGTATAGAACAGGTCACTCGATCTTAGAGAGGATTCTGTGGGGTTAGGGAATATTTCAAAAAAGACAGACGATAAATAAAGGCATCGGAAAGCTCTCGTGTGAGGTGAAAAACCTTAGAAATAAGAAGACTCGGAGGTCTGAGTATGTAAAGCAGAGAATGGTCACACAGGTAGATGCAGAGCATCTCTGTTGCAGCTCTCCTGGTTTTAGTGGTAGAAATGGAGTATGTTTGCCTCTGTCACGGTCCCTTTGGACAGAGTAATAGAGACTAAAAAACAGCAGATGAAAGTTCGTAGCAGATTGGCTTGTCTTCTCAGCAAAGCCTGGGTTGTTAACGGTGACTCGTTACTCATCTGAAAGTCCTTTCTAATTTCGTGACTGATCTTGTCTGCCTTTGATTAAATTACATTTGAAAACATACTTCCACCTGGACTTTGGTAGGTTCTCCCACTGCCGTTTCCCATCTCCCCAGCTTGCTGAGGCGATTTCAAATGTTTTTACTGGAAAATAACTCTTGCGAGACAGATCACATAGCTAAAAAACAAAACAAAAGAGAATCTCATTTACTTGAGGGAATAATCCTAGAAGAAGACCTACTGCTGAGGATCAAATAAGAGTTTAGTAGCACTCCAGAACAACAAGTGAATGTATTCCTCCGTTCCTGGACTTCTGTGTGCAGGGCATCACTGGCAGAACTGGACCTCGGGGTCTGTTTGCAAACCAGAGAGCTCCTCTATTGCAAAAATAATACCATCTTCCATTCCAGGTGCAATAAAAGCAGTCGAGTACTGACACGAAAAATTAGTTATTGCGCCTCCAAAGGAAGCTGCTGTAAACATTTATACTTCACAGTCCACCTTCACGGACACAGTGTTTTACTGCTGGAATTGAATAATTGCTGTGGCCTGGAATCCGTTGCTTTTCCTTCTTTTATTTTTCCTCCTGGCTCTCGAAGAGGCCAGCAGAAACATCTGTGAGAGTGAAGATACACTGCAGCGACTTCTGATACCGGAGCCCTGTGGCATGTTGGCTCTGAGAAGCGAGGAGATAGGCTCTGCTGTCTACATGATCTACAACACTCCGCTGCTAATTCAAGAAGAGTGAACTATTTTTAGAGTTTACCAAATGACTCAGAATGAAGAAGCAATTGTGTAACAGATGCAAAACCGATCACTCAGATTATCTGGCTGTTAAAAAATGGGAAGGAATCAACCTCATTCCAGTTCAGCTGGAGAGCAGGCTGCCTTAAGAGCATCCTGAGTTAATTTAAAGAATGTAGAACCTTTCCCATCATGAGCCGCAGATGCTTTATAAAACAAACAATCCCTTTCCCCCCTTCTGATGACAAATATGAGTTTTAGTGCAAGAGATTCATGCCAGTGTTTGATGTTGACTGCATTGCACCTAGAGTTTTAAATCCCATTAGAAACTGCTTATCTTATTAAATGAGGAGTTTAACGGTACGCTTGGATAGGCGACAGCCAAAACAAGCTCAGCAGTGTTTTCACAGAGCAGGAGAAATGAGGAAAATAATGATGACGGAGTACGTACTAAGTGTCAGCTCTGTCAGGATCATGGGCTTGAGATTTAAGATTTAATGTAATATTTCTCAAACCTTATTGATTGTCACTACTTAAAATTCACAGGTTCCTCTCTGAATGCTTCGGGAACATTGGAAATGTCAGTACAAACTCAACACCTGGACAGTTTTGCCAAAAAAATAAAAATGACTGCAGTGTTTACTCTTAAAAACTGAGACAGCCTAATAGCCTTAATATTTCAGCGGTTTATTAGATGCACTGCATGAGGCTAAGATAGAAGTTTTTCCTTGCATAACAGGAAATAAGCCATCGTTAAAACTTTGCCGATGTTGTATAACACTCCTGTAAAGACGGGTGGTAAAATGAGGCTCAGGTAGAATCAGCAGCATGAATTCAGCAGGGATTTGATTTCACTCCAGCTGCCCAAATTCGACTTTCTTCTACCTGATGCTGGCTTTCAAGGAAATATTAGTAGTTGTTTAGCGACTCGTATTGTGTTGTGAGATAGAGTATTGTATCGTGTGGTGGCGGAACCACAGGATGGAGTCAGCGGTGGTTTCCTTTGCATATTCAGCTTTGGGGGAAAAAAAACCCCAAACACATAAGTAGAACGAACTAGAAACACTGGCAGACGGAAGGAAGGCAGACCCTATTTTGGCTGAGATGAGGGCTGACAGCAGGTTCACTCTGGTTGAGTAGAGAGGTGGATATTTTCCTGCTGCGTTGGATTTTTCAGGTTAATGTGGTGGAGCCGCGTCTGTGCTGGAGGCGAGGTGTTAGGGAAGGTAAAGCTTGCAGGGCTGTGGGGAAGAGCAGAGCTCTGACAGTCGCTAGAGCTGATCTCGGTGTGTGTTTCTCCTGTTTGTGATACCGAAGCACAGGGAAAAACTCTGCTAGAGAAAGGGAAACGAATTCAGCTCCACAGCCTTTTTCTTCTACTTGGCTTTCCAACCCTAATGAATGAAAACTCGTCTGGAGGAACATGAATTGGGTTTGACACCACAAACAGAGCACTAATGGAAGCAGGTTTCTCGGCGAGGCAAGCTGATGATCTAACAAGCTGTCTCAATGCGATTAGTTAGTTTAAGGTCTTGTGACATTATCCATTTGTTTTCTAACACGCTAATCTTTACAGGACGCTTCCCAGCTTGATGTCGTACTCCTTCTCTAGCTATAAACTCAGTTCTTTTACACCCAAGGTAATGCTGCTTGTTAATTCACTGATAATCAGCTGGGGAAAAAAAAAAAAGCACTCCCTGGCACTTCGCCCTTCTCAAAATATCTCCGAGGGTGTTTGTTCCACATCGATGTCATTTTACCATCAGTGGCAAGGTGAGAGCTGTGTTCATCAAGGAGGCATCAGAAAGTATCATAAAGGGCTACCTGGGAAATTTGTCAATGGTGAAATTAGTTTTGTGCAAGAGAACTGGTTGAATATTCTTGTATTTTCAGGAATGGTCAAACTGCAGGAGTGTATCCTGTGATTAGCGAGTTCTTTGGTCATGCTAGTGTAGGAATTTGAAAAAGGCAGTCCCATGCTATTCAGATGGGGGCGGCAAGAAGAGAGTAAGAGAACTAAAGTATGTGTCTGTAAATAGTACTGGACAAGTTTAGGCATCGTTAGGATTGCAGCAAAGCATCCTCTGTATATTGTCAGGTTTGAAAATCACCTACAATTCTCCTTGTGGTTATTCGTAGTGCTTTTGGGGAGAATTCCTTCTCCATGTGGAAAATTCTTACTAGTGAAAGTACACCTGTTGCTTTCATGCCACTATACACCAAAACTAAGTTGCTATCAAAGAAAAACTGTGTTTAACTGAGAGGGCAGATACTAGCTTCGGTTGCAGGGACACGCGGGTTGCAGAGAGGAGATGTGCTGCGCTCCTCACAAAATCGTAGTGTGGAGGAAAAAGTGTTTGGTCTGCATAAACACAAATCAACAAACACGCTGCATCTATCTAGTTGCCTTGGCAGTTTTACACATTTCTTCTTTTATAATGAATCATAATTTGAATGTAAATATCAGTCGCCGTCTTTCAACAATTAGAAAGTTTCAATCGCTGCTTTAATTTGAGTACCACAGGAAAAGCTGTTCACAAATGGAGCATTTCTCAGTCTGGAAATCCTCTGTCCTATACTGTTCTGTGTAGGATGTACCTATAGACAGAAATCAGTGGCTAAGAAATGCGTTTACTGTGCTAAATCACACTGTTGGGTTTTGCTGCCCAGCTAAGCCTGTAAGGCTGAAAAATAGTTAATAGGGAGCCTGTAAGATCTTACGAGGTGACATTTGGAAATCTTGCAGTCAGATTAGTCATTAGCCATGGCAATATTCTGCCATAAGGCAATGAGTCAGACGATTGATTAGAGAACCTCATCATGATCTACCCTCCGGCATGAATATGGAGAGAGGGAGAGGAAAAGGAGAGAGTGCATGGGTCACAGGACAGGAGGAAGAGAAGGGCAAAGAAAGTCTGAAAGAGCTTAGGTTTTAGGAGTGAAGAGTAACGGAGGCGATGGAGAAGAGGCAGACAGCATAACTCATTACTCTTGAGGACCCACGAGGTGGGATAGCCTCATGCTTTGCGTGTGAAGTCCAGTATCGCTCGAAAACTGAATTTTTCTTGCACTCTTAGCATGGTATCTTGCTCTAGACACAGGCAGTTGCTGGCCACCTTCTTACAGGCGTTCCATAAAAGTCATGGAGAGGATGGGCGTCAAAACACTGTCTGTTTTTAATCCCACCCGTTTTCTCAGATGGATGTGTAGATACATGTGGCTTTACCAGCTATCACCGTGTTTGCTGAGGAGCATCAGCAAAACAACCACGAGTGCACAGCAGCTGACGACAGGCCTACAAGGAGCACTGGAGAAATGCTTGCCCTGGAAAAAAATGCTGGGCACTGCAATTAAAAGGAAAGAGCTCTGCTATTTAGGGCGAGGTGATGCTTCTACTGGTGGCCGTGCTCCCCTGCTGCTCTTTCAGAAATAAACACAGCGCTTTTGGCTGCAATGCTCAGATACGCAAGGCTGGGTGCCTGCCCCATCCTCGTGGTCAATCCTAACAGCTGCCAGCTCCTGGTAGGAGAAAGGCAGGACACCAAAAGTCCAAGTATCGTACGGATAGTAGGAACGATAGAATTCGCTTGTACAGCTACGGGTTTACTGCAGCTCCTATTTCTTTAGAATTCACCTCCCTAGTATGTGCCTTTCTCCATGAGTATGACAGTTTAAGGACCTTGTTTGCGGCATTTCCAAACGTCTGGGTCTGTCGGGACTTACCCTGAATCCCACTCACGTAGGACCTCCGGGGTGCTCAGTTCTG
The DNA here is from genome assembly GCF_000710305.1 of Buceros rhinoceros silvestris. Taxonomy (NCBI): domain Eukaryota; kingdom Metazoa; phylum Chordata; class Aves; order Bucerotiformes; family Bucerotidae; genus Buceros; species Buceros rhinoceros. The sequence goes on along the minus strand of NW_010421704.1, from coordinate 10,333 downwards.
GCCACAGTTGGTGAGCTTTGTCATTTTACTCCTGCAGATTTAGAACCATTTGTCCAACACGGCTGTATTAAAAAGAGAGATGCTTGTGCCTTCAGTGCAGGGGAGCTGTTAGCAAGATGTAAAAGAGTTCCTGGTTTATTTATGTTTACAGAAAAGTGATTACTGTTGTAATACAGGGAAAAGCTGCTCTGTTGGGTGTTTTGGTTTTTTTTTTTTTTTGGCTTGTTTTCTAACTATTCAGATTTGTTTGAAAATACTCTGCCTGTGATAAACACTTACTATAACTACTTTATAAATCATAATGAATAATTTATTGCTTGTGCTTTTTAAAACTCTGTTAATCAATACCAAGCATTTCAAAAGAATTCATACAGATGATATTATTGGCAAACGAGGTTGCTGCGGAGATCAATGTAAAATTCCCACCATCTTCAGTGAGGCTGTTACCAGGCTGGGATGTAGGACGTTACATTTTTGCAGCGTAAACTCATGCTGACGGATAGTCCTTCCCCCAGAATTACCACAGCCGTACAAAAGATCAGAAGAAACACGTGTGAAGAATAAACAAAGGGAGATGGGATGAATGGCTCAAAATTAGCCATTCAATAAAAGGTATAATCGGGATCAGAGCCCTGATATTTGAAGTCAAGACCCGGCTCCTGCTTAATGATGTTGCTTCACGCGCAGCTTTCTCCGGTGATGCACAGCTCATCTTTCTTGGGCTGTGGAGGTCTCATATAGCATGGAACAACAAAATCAATGGTAAGAACAAGCGCCAGCAGATTACTCCCCACTGCCACTAATTACTTTTCATAGTAGTGTCTCGCCTCTCGCTGTGCCCTGTCCCCAGGATTATGAGGTACTTCCCCTCCCCATCACTTACTTCTGCGAGCCACGAAGCTCTCCTGATGTTGACAGGAAAAGGCAAGACAGGGAGAAGGCTTCATGCCTCACGTGCTCGTAGAAGCAGTGGCTGACAGGGCCGTGTATCGAGCTGCAGATTTGAAACAAGGGTCCTGTCCCGTTCACAACACCTATCTCACTTTCAAATTATTTAATAAATCCTTTCTGCTTCATAAGGAATCTTGGAGGGCCTGTGTCTAACACCTCTTCGGGGGAATGTGTGATATAAACACATTTAATTATCTTCAACAACTAGGATTTCATGACATAAATATTACAATAAACAAAAATATTGGTGAAAGCTACATAGCATAAGGATAATGCCATATGTCATTGAAATACATTTATCTTTTAATTGACATATTAATCAGTTGATCCTGTGGGCTTTAAACATATCATGAGTTTGGTCTGCATGAGGAATGTGCCTTTTACTGTAAGTGCAAACCCTCATGCCTCTTACCAAACTGTGATTAATTTTACCTATTCTGCCATTATCAGCAACCTTCTTTGCTCGAGGGTTTTATTATGTTTGTAATGTCTCATTTCTTTTGTGTAAGTGCTATTACTGATAGTCAAGTATATGAAGAAGTCCAAGGACTATAGCGTCTTTTTTAGAGTACAATTATTCCTGGATAACACTGCAAAATGATGAACGTGTCCAAACATAGAGACTGGTTTACACAGAAACAATCATCACGATTCACAGCTGCTGTAGTTCATTATTCTCTGTATTTTAAGGAAGATTAACTGCAACGTAAACCATCCACAAAAAAACCCCCAGAGCTGGTCATGGTCCAATCTTTCAAGAGCGTATAGGACATCTCTTACGCTGTTCAAAGGACTTTTTGTGTACGTGCGTTCAATCGCCTCTCACCAGGATTGTTCTGAAATTTCTTGATGGGTGTGTAAATGTGACAGAGGAGCATAATCTGGCCCCTTGCGAAAGCCTGACACTCTCTGCCCCAAATGCCAGGAGGCTTTGAATGTAAACTTACACATCCTGAAGATATCTCAGTCCAGTGCTCTTGACCCTAGAGTCACCCACAAACGATGAACAACTGCAACAGCCACAGAAAGCAGATGAATCTTGAGAAAAACAGATTTGAGGAGCAGTCTATCTATTTACACAGAGCACTTACACAATACCTAAGGGCAAACGGTGAATCCCTGAATCACGCGCTGATTACAGCTGGAACGGCACAGAAGTCACCAGGGTTTTCTGAATGCAAGCAAAGGAACTTTATTAGAATCAGAAAGGTAATGTTACTGCGAGACCTACTCTCTCTCGGCATGACTCTCTTTCTTCCATCTCTGCTATTTGTTAAATTTCAGCCAAGATCCTGCCTGCCCTCTAAAGCCTGGCTTCTGGCTGTGGGTTTAAAGAAATAATAGAGGTGTTCTATACTTTTTACTTCATAACTTACTCCTAATAACATTAAAGAGAGTGGAAGGACCAATTTTCAATGCCTTCAAGTTTGGGGTTTTTTTTTTAAACTACAGAACATTCTCTGATGTGAGGGAGTTTCATCATTCAAAGAGCTGAAAGGCTGATGAGTAGCAGCCTTGGAATGAGATCTTAACTGCAGACAGGATGATCTTGTACTTTACTCTGGGGGCCTTGAGGTTTTTTAAGTTGTTTGCTCTGTAGGACCATATAGTTGCCATGATGGTCAAGGGGTGTTCAAAAGCACCCCGAAGTACGGTTACCATCTCTCAGAATTCTCGCAAGGCTGAAGCTAGAGTGATGTCCCAAACTTTCAGGGAATTATGTAATGTAATATGCCTCCAGGGGTTTTCGTGACTCTGGAAATTATTAGAAATTTAAAGCATATAGTATTAAAAAGAACACAAACTCAGTTTCAAAGAGAACAGGATTTTCTCACCACAAAGACAATTTTCTTATCTGTTGCAGCAGCAGATCAGCAGTAGGAGTTGATATAAAGACAACACATAGGCTGATGACTCTGGCGAATGAATCTTCATCTTCCTCAGTGTCCCAAGCTTGGTTTACGAGAGTATGTTGGTCACTACTGCCTTATGCTTTGACTCAGTCACGATAGGACGTGCTTTTGTCCCATGGGGGACTAGATCCCTAACCGGCCTGTGTAGATGTTTGTGTAGGTATCAGCTCCTGCTTTGCTAACGGGGGAGTTGCAGAAAAGGGAGCTTCCCTTGGAATGGCAGGAAATAACTTTTTCATACACACAGGTTCCCGGTAAATTAAGGCCAAGTTTACTACCCAACAAATGGGGTAAAGGTAGCCACACTTTTTAATTAACCCATTTTTCTCCACCCCCGGCTGTCAGTAAATTTACGTTTGGCTGCAGGAATCCAATTTCTGCTGGCACCACAAGCGTTGCGACATGTCCAGCTTGTGCAGATCGCAGCCTGTATCAGGGCTTAAAACCAGCTCTGAATTTCATCGCTGGGCTGTTCAGTGCCCCCACAACGTCTTTCAAAGTTTTCCAGGCTCCAGTTTATTGTATTACCTTTGTCAGTCTGAAGTGCAGTAATTCATATTTGTCATGACTGCCCTTCATCTGGTGCGGTGCAACCTTGGGGTTTTTGTCTTGTCTTTTTTTATCAGTGGAGGAGTCCAGTATTGTGAATAATTAAAACCACATAAATAGTCGATCTTGGCGATACAGCAGATGACACTAAGATGTCTTAGGTAAAAGCCACGTATTTTTACTTCTACTGTCTCATTTGCTTGAACTAGATTAAAAAATGGTTGTCATGAAAAATTAAAGATGGTAATAATAGGCATTATTATCCTGTTTACTACATGCTGCTAATACAGAGAGATTTAGATTTCTCCTGAGGAACGGTTTGATGTATATTTGTTTTCAGTAAAATTTGCATATGCCGCTTTAAAGAGAAAGATACTCTATTTATCCCTCTACTTGCTTTCACTGAGGAGGGAATAAAAGTTCCATACTTCTCCCTCTTTGCTGCATCGCTGCAGGAGAGCCCTGTATTGTGCATCATAAAGAGACTGGGAAGGCGGGTAATTAATCATGAGCTTTTATGGAACAGAAAGTTTGAAATTCATTAGCTTTATATCAGAGTGAGTGTTATGAGGGAGAGCATGTTGTGAATGAGAGGGAGTGCCTTATAATTAAGGAAGTGTGTAAATAATAATGAAAGTCATTAGTGCCATTCAGTTTGTAAGAATGTCATAATGTAATTGGAGCATTAAAGCGAAATTTGCGATGACAAACATTAACAATACAAAAGAGAGAAAATGTGGTTATCTTTAGTTTGACAGATAATGTCAGCCTTCTCGCAAGGCCCAGATGGTGCACAGGAAAATGTTATGAACAGTTTTATTTTAATATTTTTATGATGGGATGTTTGGGAATACAATGTCATGAGCACACTAGGAGATCTGTGAACCAACAGTGCCTTGAAGAGAAGAGTCCAGCGCCGAGAGACCGAAACAATAGGCAGGGAAAGTCTCGTCATTGATGCGAGATCGTTGCTGCAATAAAAGTGAGGTGCAGCATAGCACGGTATGACGAGGCTGATAAGTTTTCTGTCTCTCTCTCTCTCTGGATGTGCACTTTGAATCTTCCTTTCCTTAAAAAAAAAAAAAAAAAAAGAGGGGGAGGGAGAAAAGGAAGAAAATGATTTAACAATTATGCAGGAAATTATATGATGCTAAAATTGTACCATGTTCTGCTCTTTCAATGAAGGGACTTTCTACAGTATTGCGCATTGCAAAGGCTATAATTTTAGGGCGTGAAAAAATGTAGATTCCAAACAAAGGAAAATTTAAATATGTCTAGTGGATAAGGCAAGGCGAAACAAAAAGAAGGCAGCTGGAGAAAATGGGGGGGAACGGTATTATTTAAGGGCAGTGACTGAGAAATAACTATGCTTAAGACTCCTAGACCTGAAAGGTCCCAGATCTCAAAGGTGCTGGAAGCTGAAGTATCTGTCTTTGCGTTCTGGGCCCGAAGCACAGCGCTGTGGCATTTCCTGCTGGCCCCATCGCTTCGCGTTGGATGGACCTAATTTTTACGTAAGCAGGCATCCGGTAGGATGACTGAGTAGGATTTTAACCCATAGCTCCTTCAAAAACCTCTAAGACTCCCCCGTCGCTTGTTTTATCAGCACTGACCAAAGCTGAGAGGGTTTTCAAACAACCCAGAGCAGGACTTACTCTCTGCTTACTGTAGGGCGGCTGCTGCTCTTGGAATCTTTGGGTGGGACGGACCAGAGTAAAGTCATGGCGACTCTTGATGAATTATGGTTACGCCTGTGCCTTTTCTGGTCATTCTTTACTGAGCATAAACAAAACTACCGTGATGACACACGAGCTGCAAAAAGCTGCTGTCAGATTCATCGCCTGCAGTAGTGTGTGAAGGGCTGGGTTTGGAAAGCATGATTTAGCGCAGGCTGGGGGCTTTGCTTTGGTTTGGTCTCTTTGGCACATTGGACACTGTTCTGCACACAAACACAACAGGGCAGCTACTTCGTCTCATGTGGATTGTGAGGGGACGCGCTCTGTCAGCAACTTCTGTTTGGCTCTTAACTCCCTCTGTGGTGGAGGGACTCCTCCTCTCTTGAGCAGGGTTCACAACCAATGTTGTTGTTTGCTGCTTCTCGAATCGAATGAGCTAACAAAGCTGGGGGAAGGGGACTAAGCACGGATGGGCACCGTTTTACAGAGTAAGAACTTGCCTTTTCTTCACCTTTAGCACAATTCCAACCTTTCTGTCCATTTGTGTACAGATTACAGATTTTGAGAATTACTCTGTGATCTGGTAGGTTCATCCCTGTTTAAGCAAGACGTATTTTTTTTGACTTCTCTTTTAATTACTCCCAGTACAACAGTTATTAAGATGTGACTATCCACAATACTAGCAGCCACATCTTGAAGCCTTACACTGTTTTCACTCTCTTTAGACTCGGACAATATCTCTATTATCTTGAGTGGGAATGACCTGAGCAAAGACAGAGCCCAACCTTCTTCTAAAAGCAGACTTTGGATCAGGGATCCTACAAGAGCAGTAATTTCCAAGCCTCTTTAGTGATGTACTGAACTCCATCACTTCATGTTTACGGTCTTGAATCAGCGACTGAGCCTTGCAGTTGCATCCGCAGGAGGTCTGAGGTGGGAGCAGCTGCCTAGAAGTCAGGACCAGTGTCCCTCTGTCTGGCAGGTCCCCAGTCGGCTGCCTCTGTATTAGATATAGTTCAAACAGGTCAACATTTAGGCACTGTGGGTGGTGGGAAAGCTTGAAGCCCCAGGGTTAATGTGCGTCTGTATTCTGCGCATTGGAGATCAGTGCTGTGTTTTTCTGACGAGTGTGAACCTCAGAGCGTGCCGCGGTGAGGTGGGGTGGGCAGCAGGAAAGCAGCACATCCAACTCGCACATGTGTGGTGGCCAGGATCCTTTCTAGAGGTTCTGGTGAGAGAAGTTAAATATTATCCGTAAAAAACTTTTATGGAAAACTCAAAAACAGTGTCTGGTTGTAAAGTATCAACATACTAGAGTAGCACCAAGTTATTTGTGGAAAATTACACAGAATCATCTGGTTGGAAGAGACCTTTAAGATCACTGAGTCCAACCGTTCACCCTTCACTGCCAGGGTCCCTGAACCATGTCCCTCAGCACCTGCAAGGTATTATCTATTTCCTCGGTCCACTTGCTCACCCATGAAGTTCCCTAGTCCCCGGCTTCCCTTCTGCCAAGACATCTTCAGGGCTGATGTAGGTCTAGTGATGGTTTAGAAGTCAGAGAGGCACCATGCTCCTTTGAAAGCCCGTATGACCCACGTCTTATTGTGGCAGCTGGAAATTGTCACCAAGGCTTGTCTGCTGTCTAGGTGTGCTGGGAGGAAAGTGGTGCTTTTATCCTTTGCCTTAGACAAGCGGAAGGGGCTGCAGACTCTTCTTGGTCAGACCCTGACGGGAAGCTGCTTTGTGCTAGCAAAGTCATTTGCGATTCCTATGGCTCCTGTGCTGAGGAGTGTAACGACCCTCCTGCAGATGTTGTGTTTGTCATATGTCTACTCAGAGCCGCTCATACTTGTGAGCCAAGCAGTTCCTGGGCTCTTAGGTGACCCTGAGCCGCTGGATTATTAAAGCTCATAAATCCTACTGAAAGACTTTGGAATTTCCTCAGCCCGAAGTCCTCCCCGCAGGACTCGGATATGTGTAGGTAGTGCACTTTTCCCCACAATGAATCAGAGATCTCAAGACAACTGGCTCACTGCACTCCCCGCCTGGGACCCCCCCTCTCCCTCTTCTCCCCCTTTTCTCTTTGGCCCATCCTAACACCATGTTCTTGCTTCTCTCTTCTTGCTGCTCTTTCTCTTACTGCTGCTTGTGTTGTCTCTAAATTCCTACATCGGAGATGTTCTTCTGTCCAGAGACCTGTCTGCTGATGGAGTTTCTCAGCCTGTCATAGCTCTTTGAATATGAGTGAGTCAGAAGGATGTCAGGCTGAGCCCTCTCTGTGGCCTCTGGCTTCCTGTGGAACATCGTTTTTGAGCTGCCAGCTACTCCTTTAGCCCACGGAACAGTCCGCTGTCCCTCCAGCGCTCAAAGTCCCCCAGTCCTCCCACCTGTAAGCATGAATTAAGGAAAAGACTACAACAGGAGAGACGGTTTGCACCAGTTTGTGAGATGTCAAAGCTAGAGTTCCAACTTCAGCCCATCTTCTGTTGAGAGTCACGGCTGAGCAGGAGCTCCAGTTTCTGGTCTTAGGGAAGGAATCAGACAATCTTCTATTTTTTGTGGCGTGAGGAACTCCACACTGGACTATCCTTCTCAAGATACACAGATGTGGCACATCAAACGCTTTGGGACTTCTAAAAGAAACTAAGAGGGGATTTGAAATGTCAAACACAAAGAAATGATGCTTCACTTTCAGTGGGAAAAAATACCTTCCACAGCTCCTCTAGCAACAGCTTATATTTTTAAAGGGTTGTTCATTGATCTTGCTCCAAAAAGAGAGTTTTAGATTTAGGTACCTGATCCTAATCCTAATGAAGTCAGTCGCAAAATTCTCACTGACTTCAGTGGGAATATCATGAAGCTTCATTTTTCTCCCCTCAAATCTGAGCTACCAGTACAAGCTGTGCACAAATCGCTTGGTTAATTTTTCCTCTAGTTGCGATGTTGTAGCTAGAATAAATATTTCAGCTCTTCCTGAGAAGTGTTTGAAACTAGAGCAATTCAGCTATATTTACATACTGTAAAGTGCCATTTTCAAGAGAAGTGCAATATTTTTAAGTCCGGATTATATTTTACATATGTCCTGTTGTCATGCTTCGAAAATATCTCGAGCTGAAGCATTAGGTGTTGGAATTGATGTACGTACAGGGGATGTACATATCACTGCTGTAGGGTGGTCCTGTAGCGCCAGGGCACTTTGCAGGACCAGCGTCCTGGAAATCGTGTGCTTGGGGGTTAATTAAATGCTTTATTAAAAGATGTATGGGAGAAGTAGGTCTTTTTTCTGCTTACCCCTGAAGCCTGGCCACGAAACACACAGGAAAGGGTGTCAGAGGTTGGAAAAGTTTCCCAGCAAAGGGAGGCAATTTTTTCTGGAGTATTCCCTTTAGTCTGTAGCTGACACCTTTTAGCGCTTGGTACCTTGCCCCAAGCACATCCTGCCACGCAGGAGAGAGCAGAATGAACTGCCAGGATTACAGCTTGGTTGCATTTTTATCTACTTGCAGATCTGACGCACAGCTTCGGCGCTTCCCGCTCTGAAGACGCTCTGGTATCCCAACGGTGGGAGCCAAGCTGTGGCTGCTTTACGTGTGTCTAGTGACCCGGGGTAAGGTTTTGATACGGTCACTCTCCTCGGCACCTTTCCTACTCAGGCAGGTGAGCTGTGACCCCAGTGAAGACACGAGTGGGTCCCAATTTAACGTCCTGATGTCTCCCTTAGCTGGGTGCCCTGCTTGGGAGGGAAGGGATGATGGGTGCAGCAGCCACGTGAGGTCTCCTGCATTTCAGTGCATCCTTTTGGAAAATGAGCTTTGCTCCACAGTGGAGGCAGCCAAAAGAAACACTTCAAAAGCAACAAACCGGCCCTTCCCCAGCCGCCAGCTGTAACACGCCTCAGTGTAGAGCCATTTATAAGCATTTCTGCCAGTCTTTTTACTTTCAGATGCGACTTGTAGCATGAGGAGATGCTGAATAATGAAATTAAAAGTAGATGGAGCCACTCGCGACCATCCTAGGAGTAAGTCCCATCAGGGAGTGCGTTAGCAGAGCAGGCTTGGGTGTGCCTGGCTGGATGCTCCCATCTCTTGAGGTGTGCACCAGGAGCTGGCTAAGGCACACCCTGCTGTGGATCATTGTTTGCTGGATTATTCCAGTCCTTGGTACAAGCAGGTGTTTGTCTCTGTGGGGAAAGAGGGACTCCGGGGGTGCCAGGACAGCACCGACTAGAGCAAACCTTTCCACCCATCCCATCCTTACGTGTATTTTTCTGTGTTGGAGTAGTACATGAGTTCTGCCTTGGTTAACTGTGGCAAACCATCTTTTCAAAGCAGGACTTTCTGAAAGCGCGGAATGAAAGGAGCACCTTTTTAACGGTGTGTTTTAAATAAGAATTGTCCGTCCGTGGGAGTCGGGTTATTTGTATCACTGCAGACAGAAACGATTGCTACATTTCATAGGACCTCGCTGCTTTGTACCTATCGGCTGTGGATTTTTCATCCGTAGGATTACTAATCACAGCTAGTACCGGGCGCTTCTGTCTCCTCACAGGTTATTGTGGTAGAGGGGCTTTGTACCTATCGGCTGGGGGTTTTTTATCCGTAGGATTAATAATCACAGCTAGTACCGGGCGCTTCTGTCTCCTCACAGGTTATTGTGGTAGAGGGCATTGTACCAGATGCACGGTTATTCACAGAGCATGCATTTCCAGCAGCTGAATTGCTGGATCCGCTCTAAATGATCTATGGCAATTACGTTTGGTGTTGTACAGCTATAATTTTACTGCATATTAATAGCCACCTCGCGAAGAGCTAAATGCCCTTTTCTTGGCTGGGTGCAGGATGAATGCCTGGATGTATTCAACGGGGTAAAACAAGGCTCGGGTTTTAATCAGAGAGCAGGGGGGTTATGCACTGGGAATGCGTGTGCTGGTGAAATGTCCCCTTCCTTCTGCCTGGATGGTGCGCAGCGAGGCTCCTGGAGGAACAGCATCAGGCCAGATCCTGGATGGAGACATGCGGGGCCGGGGAAGGGGAGGGGGAAGGGGATCATGTGCCCCATTTTAAGTGGCTCAGCTGCTACCACCGTAAACCTGCTGCAGTTGTCTTTTTTCACCCCTTTCAGCAGCTCCGCTCATCAGTGTTGGAGGCTGTCAGGTTTCACCAGCAAAAATAATAATTAAAACAGCCCTCCCCAGCCCTTCCCTACAGCTGCCCTTTGGAGCCAAGGGCCCATTTTCTTACC
>NW_010421703.1:6106-6706 GCF_000710305.1 Buceros rhinoceros silvestris | reverse complement strand
GTAGATGTCCCTCCTCAGTGCAGAGGGTTGGGCTGGATGCACTTGGAAGGTCCCTTCAACCCAAACCATCCGGTGATTCTATGAGCACAATACAAAGACAGCCAGGAGACTTCTGGTTTGCCTGGTAGGTTTTAGCTCTCCCTGCACACAAACCTTGGTTAATACCAGCTGGGTAACGTCCACTCTTCTGCATCCTGTGATGTGACTGAGTAGGAAAATGATGCTGTGTTAATCCTGCCTGAACCTTGGATTAGTTGCTGGCATAGTTTATTCTGCTGCAGGTTCTGCTGTTGACACAGAAGCTGTGTGATAATTTCCTAGGATGCCATGTGGCTCTTTACAAGCGGAAGTTTTTAACCGTTTGTTGCCGTAGTCCCGCTGGGGAGCCAAGGAGAAGCACTCCTGGTAACCGAAGGTCTGGAGGTCCTGTGCATTCTACTTACGCTCTCGGTGATACCTGCACAGCGCCGTGGCTTTGGGCAGATTAGCCCAGGTAAAACAGATTGGGAATTCATAGGGGTTGTGTTGGTGTTCAGGAGTAGAAATACTCTATTTTTCTTAGTTGAACTGGTTCAGTATGGGCAAGTGACAAAACCAGTG
>NW_010421703.1:1241-5918 GCF_000710305.1 Buceros rhinoceros silvestris | reverse complement strand
ACTGTACATCTGTATTTGTGGAATCAGTGTTCCCCAAACAACAGGACCGTTAAAGCTTTGCCAAGGTTTGCAGAAGCAGTTCCCATTGTAGACCTTGATATTGAAAACGTTTCACGTTTCAAGGACCGTCTCAGTGATTGTACCTGGAGAGGCAGCGTGTCAGAGGAACCGGCTGTTTTCTGGAGATTTGGGCAAACGAGAGGTCGTTGTCTCACCATCTATTTTCCTTGGTGTATTTGGAAGTTGACAGGACTAAACGCCGAAAATTCTCTTCTGTTAGTTCTAACCTTGTTTAGCCTTAATGTTAACCCTCCGTTAAGTTCCTGTTCGTCACCAGATCCTGGTTTATTTTATCTCCTCACTTGTGTCACTGGGAAGATGTATTTCTGAAGGTTCTCGAGAGCATCATGACTGTGGTTACTGCTATCCGTACTGGAAGGAAATAGCACTCTGATACTACTTGCAATTCCTTCATTTTCCAAATATTAATGCATTTTATTCACTAATTTCTTAGTGCCGTTCCCTTTTTTAGGCAGAACCTCTTGATGTGAACCATAATAGGGGTAATTGGGTTTAGATCAATTGTTTTTAAGCCTCTGGTTTAAGAGCTGTCGATAACTTCTATGGAAACTTGCTCCACAGTTGCACAGGTCTTAGGTGAGCCTGTGATGTTCGTGTGTTCCAACTGTACTGTGAAAAATAACTGGCGCTGAACAGAGGCAGAACCCATTAATTTTAGCAAGACTTTCTTCTTCCCTTAATACAAGTTAAATAAGCAGATGGGAATAAACTGTTGTAACACAATTACGGTGCCATAGAGACTAGACCCTTTTAATGACTGCCTGTGAAGACGTTCCTTTGCAAAGAGGGTAAATACCTATTTTAATAACACAGCAAGCTGCTGGGTGTCAGGGATTAAAAATAGCAAATATTAATATTTCTTTTAACTGCTCGTGGAGTGGTATTTCTCCCTTCCTCTGAGGTCAAGGGGAAAAGTGTCTTTTTGACAAAGGCCCCTGTCTAGTATAGGGGTTGTGGTTTTGGGGGTCTCTCTGATGCTCAGTTTAGTCCCTTGTGTTTTCCATTCACCTGATGCCAAGCAGCAGCAGTGCTGGAGCCGCGTGCTCCCGTTATCACCACTTAGCCCCAGTTAGTGACTTGGCTGGGTGGCTTGTATGGTTGCTGTCTTTGGGAGAGCAGCCAGGGAAGTTGGTCTCCTGAGGATGATGAGTGGAACAGATGGATGGACACAGGAGAAATGTAAAGCGACACAACAGGTAGTGTTTGAGAGCGAAGGAAAACGTCCGCCGAGAGCATCGTGCATTAGGACTAAAAGCAACTTGGCTTTAATAGTTGTTTTGGCACAGAGATACTTTCCGCCACATTTTTTCCTTCCTTTTTTGATCAGTCAGTCCCTGGTTGAGAACTTCTTTCCAAGGCTTTGACAATCATCACTTGGAGAAAGTGAACGAGTCCTGAAAATTTGGATGTGTACTTCTTGTCTTTTTTTTTTTTCTCCTCTTTTTAAAGTGGAACCAGACTTCAGAGTCCCTGAACTCACCTGTTTTACTTCGAAGTACTTCTGGTTTTCCTCAGTGCATCAGAAAGGTCACAAAACAGCTCTTAACTGTCCTGTTTGTGTTCAGGCTAGGCTCAGCCCTCAGTTGCTGTAGGAATGAGAGGAAAACAGCTTTCTTCCCGTTGTGGTGCCTGATCTTTTAAGACAGAGGGATGGGGAGACCTTCTCACTCTCAACAACTCCTCGACAGAAGGCTGGTGTGAGGCGGGGGTCTGTCTCTTCTTGCCTGGAACAAGTGCCAGGACGAAAGGAACCAATTGTTCCAGGGGAGATTGAACGTTAGGAAAAAATTCGTTACAGAGAAGGTTGTCAGAGATTGGCCCAGGCTGCCCAGGGCAGTGGTGGAGCCCCCATCCCTGGAGGGGTTTCCCAGCCGTGTGGAGGTGCTGCTGAGGGACAGGGGGCAGGGGGGACCTGGCAGTGCTGGGGGACGGGGGCACTCAAAGAGATCAAATGGCTTGTCCAACCCAAACAATTCTGTGATTCTGGGAAATACAGGTACAGTCTCTGGATTTCACTGAGCAGCAAAGCAAAAGTAAAGAGTCGAATGATTTTTGGTTAAATTTCTAATGTCTGAACATCAGCTGAAATACCCAAGTCTGAGGATTGCAGAGGGAAACTCTCGTAAGGTGCTGAACAGAGGTGTCTTCTTAAGGGATATACAGGATACAGCCAAGAGTTTGAGTTAACCAAAAGGTGTGTGATGCTGTAACTGGCGAAACTACTGCTCACCTCAGTAACAGGAGCACCAGCTTAGAGCAAAGTAATTCTGTCTTCAGCAGTGCTCAACAGAAATCCCCTGCCTTGCTTCTTGGTAAGAAGGAGGACGTGAGTCGAGTTCTCCCTTCATCTGGGATGTTCATCTCAGGTCTCTGGCCTCAACCTTCCAATTTTCAATGAACTTCTGGCAGCTTCATATCCTGGAGGTCTCTTCACCTCTGCTGCACTTTTGAGGGCTCAAAAGACACGGGGGGTTGGGGGCTACTGATGGGATTAGGAGAATGGAATACCTCGACAAACGGAATTGCATCAGCCTTGGTTTCTGTAGAAATTAGCTAAAAGTGGAGGACAGTGTTATAGCTCTTTTAATTAACAAGTTTTGTATAAAATACAGAAATATACATTTATTTAAGTCTTATGTCGGAGAAAAGAAAGAGTTATTTTAGGGCAAGAGAGGGGAAGAGGTGGCTGCTGGGGCTGGGTTGGCGTGGAATTGGGCTGTCTCCAGAGCAGCTTCGTCATGAAGCACTGTGAAGCCTTTCCGTCTTCTGGGGTCTGCTCTGCTCTTCTCAGAGAAGCGACCCGAGACACAGACAGAACCAGATTGCTTCCAGCAAGGTGGATTTGAATTAAATTGATCAGATATTGCTGTTCCAGAAAAATATGTTTGTTTATACCAAGTGAAGCCACGGGGCAAAGGTGGTTGAGACAGCAGCAGTGCAGGGTCCCGTCTTTGTATTTATTTCAGCTAGCGCGGTCCTCTGCACCTCAGGAGCACCGTAACTGGAACATCTCAAAATCCCCTCTTCCGGGGCAGTGGTGGGGAGGAAACGGCGTGTGTTTTAACTGTGCTGTTTTCTGCTCCCAGGAGATGCCCCAGAACTGCTACTTGGATTCATTGGTCGTCCATGATCTTGGCTTTGCTCCACACCGTTTGGGTTTTGTAGGCTTCCTGATAGAACTCACCTGCGAGATGATCTTTGCTGAGCTGTTTCAGAGGAGTCCTTTGCTTTTTGAGCACGGCTGCTGCTGATAGGTTAACATTTTCACAGAGGAAATCAGCTGGGGAAAAATATTTCCCGGTGAGACTAAAACCTCAGCATTTTCAGCCCTGCCCTGAAATTTCAGGGTATTGGAGAGGAAAAAAGTATAAATCTGTTCTTTGACAGGATTAGCAAATGTTCCTGGTTTCTGAGAAGCAACAGCCGCTTGTGTTTGCTTGGACCTTTTCTATCTGCTGCCTGCATCTGACATTCTGGTCACTTAAGGATGCATTTGCTTTGTCTGGCTTTCTCAGGAGACAGCCATCTGGTACTGTCAGTGTTATTGGATCGCCCTTCCAAAAAGCAAAGAGAAAATTTTGCTTTTCATCTTCCATTTGAAATAGCTCATCAATGTAAAAAAATATATATATTGAGAACCACAATACATTAGACTGCCTGTGCAGTGTAGTTTGGATCATGTAGGGGAGGGCAGGGCCCTGCAGGACTGAGAGAGAGAAGTTTGAACCTCGTTTGGCAGAAAAGTAACAGCACAGAGTCCTGTCAAACTCATAAACAGTGCTGGGGAGAGGGGGACGGAGGGAGAGGTGAAACTTTCCTTGTGGTCCCCTTCACCTGTGTGTACCGTAGCGTGAGCAGTGCATCATTTCGAACTGATACAAGGAAGAAATAGTCTGCAATGAGGGTGGGCAGAGCCTGGCGCAGGCTGCCCCGAGAGGTGGCAGCAGCCCCATCGCTGGCCCCATGGCAGGTCAGGTTGGCCCTTGGGGCTCTGAGCCCCCTGCTCTGGGGGCAGATGTCCCTGCTCCCTGCAGGGGTTGCGCTGGAGGAGCTCGGAAGGTCCCTCCAACCCAAACCATCCTGTGGTTCAGTGATTTTAACTGAAGGGCAAAACCCCCAAACCTCTTAATCTTCTGCTTCCCCGATGTTCTTGATGGGTCATCTTCCTCAGCTGATTGCCTTGACAGCTGCTCATCCAGCTGATAAATGAGGGTTGTGTTGTTTTTATTACACTCCCATATGTTGTCTGCTGTGCTGGAAATGCTCAGTGGCAGGAGAAATTCCTGCTCTAATGCGGGGAATCGCTGAAGTGTCCAAGAGGCCCCAGAAGCAGATGTGAGGTATCTGATTTTCTCTGCTTGTTAACTTATATACAAAAGATAAAAATGAACCTTCTTGCTTCAGAAATTCTTGAGGTTAAAGCTGTGTATTCATCCGGACAGCTGGCAGAGAGGCTTTGCAAATCGTTAACGGAATTGAGAGCAAGGCTCCTCCAGCAGCTCTCCTCATCCTCCTTCAGGGTCACTTACAAGGGACCTGAGCAGGAAAGCTGGTTCCTCCCATTCTCATCTGGGAAAAGGACATTCCTTCAGCAGG
>NW_010421703.1:0-1151 GCF_000710305.1 Buceros rhinoceros silvestris | reverse complement strand
AGGAAATGCAGGAGAGGGGTTTTGTGCTTCACCTCTAGCGTTTAGATCAGCCATGAATGCATTTTCATGGCTCTGTCATGTATTTCTTTAGCACGTGTGTTATTGCCGCGTTGGGGAGGTACCTTGTTCTGGGAACGCGGATGCTCGGCCCAGTTCAGGTAAACTTGATCTCCTTGCAGTTGTCTGTCCTTTTGCTCTTGATACTCGCTCTCTACCCTGTGACTTAGCAGAGATGATGATTTTCAGCAAAGTGCATCACAAAGATTAGATGCTGAACTTCCAATCGTGCTTTTCTCCACCTGCTTTGCTCTTTATGTCCCTGCTTCCATTTTATTCCTCTGACAACTGCAGTGACAAGTATGAAGATGTTCCCTCCTTCCACTTCAGCTCCTTTGGCAAAAAGGAGTCCAGTGATGGAGTCAAAGCGGTATTAAAAGACACGTTGTTTTCATAACGGCTGTCAGGAGGTGTATTTAGAAGTGTAACGCTCTTAGGACAATTAATCCAGGAGGGATCTTGTGACAAGCTCTGATTTATTTTTCCATGGGCAGTATTCAGCACAAAGAGACAACTCGGTGGTGTGCGCCACAGATTGTAAACCGGATTCAGTTCTGCCCCGGCTGAACTGGGACCATAAATATGTGTATCACTGATGTGCCATTTTGCCTCTGCTCACCCCACATCCATTCTGGCCTGCTTTTAGTAGCAGCTATTGCCAGAACTGCTCCAGCTCAGGATCGGTGATTTATATCACCTGAAGGCAACTGGGACCCCCTGGTTCCACCTGTTATAAAGCACTAGCCTCTGCCCCTGCCGGTTTGTGATGTATGAGCTGTTAAAAGCATGGCAGAGCTGATGTGTAGGGGAAGGAGGGTAAGACAGTAATCAGAGTGATGATAGAGCCATCGTATTTCACAGTTGGGGTGTCAACTGATTTCCAAACAGCAAAGGTCAGGGGCTTCTTAAGAGGTTTTCAAAGCGAGTAATAGTTAAAAAAAGGAGAGAGGTAGGTGACAGCCATGTTGATGTGTTGTTTTGTGTTCAGGTTACCGTGGTGTCCTCCATAAAGAGCCAGAGAATGCAGGAGTCCTGAAAGCATAAGAGAACCTGGGGATGTTGATGACAGCGGCTGGAGAGCAGCCAGCAGTGGG
>NW_010421702.1:75936-94419 GCF_000710305.1 Buceros rhinoceros silvestris | reverse complement strand
TAAATAAATAAATAAATAAATAAATAAAAATAATTTAAAAAAATGTAAATCATTCAATTGAAAACAGTTTTGCCTTGATTATAATTTGCTCCTGCCATTTCTAATTAAATATGACTCTTCCCCCCCCCCCCCAAACAACCAAAAAACCCTCAGAAATCAAAACCAAAGAACACCAAACCAAAACACCACAAAACAAAAAAAAAACCACACCAAAACCTAACCTAGTGTGACTCACTCTGTTCAATTTTGGTCACAGTTATTGAACAGAAAATTTGCAG
Organism: Buceros rhinoceros silvestris; assembly: GCF_000710305.1. NCBI lineage: Eukaryota > Metazoa > Chordata > Aves > Bucerotiformes > Bucerotidae > Buceros > Buceros rhinoceros. The sequence goes on along the minus strand of NW_010421702.1, from coordinate 94,141 downwards.
CACAGCCCAATCCAGTCAGTCAAGTCAGCCCGGTACTGAAAGACTGCAGTAGATGTTCTGGGTATGTCCTGTGTCCATTCCTTCTGTCCAGTCTTTAAGGCGCAAATACTTCAGGGAAAGTGCCCTCATTTGGCTATGAGTGTCAACAGAAAGACATTTCATAGCTACTGCAGACAACTTGTTTCCACAATACTTTTTCGGTTTATTTTACCCATATGGATGAACTCTAACAATAAAAGAACTGAAAGCTATTCTTCGGAAGGGTAAAAAAGCAACTCTGAAGTCCAGTTAAAATTAAAAAAACCCAAATGTTTCTCTGATGGTTGAAGCTAGCAAACATCAAGACGCACCCTTGCAGGCTGTTGTTCCTTGGGCTGCTTTGTCTCTTTTGGAATACAGAGAGCAAATAAACATTAAAAAAAAAAATGCACAAAAGGTGTTAATAGTATCTTTTGAATGAAGCTCTAGAGGCAGTGGCACGAGGTAGCTGCTCCTGCAAAGGAGCCTGAGGTATGTTGCCAGAGAAACATCCCTGTGTGCCTTGTTTTTCTTCTCAAAGGAAACAGAGCCTGTTTGTGATTTTTAAAAACATACCAAGGCTCTGACAGGTTCTGTCAGTTTTACTTCTGGTGCTTTAAGCTGCTCGTTCCCCATTTGTCTTTCTCTGTGAAGAAGGTTACTTTTCCTGTTAGCCCTTCAGCTCCCTCTGTTCCCTCGCTAAGATACTAGCTGCGGTGGTGTGTTTGCTGGAGAATTAATGAACTACAGCAGGCTCTGAACTGTGACATTTGAAGAGTTTTACAGATTCGCTTTCTTGATTGTTACAGGTTTATAGCGTTTCATAGAAGGGAAGGCTGTGGGTGATAGTAACTTTTTAATCGAGTGCACCCAAGTTTATATGATCATACATTGAAAGACATGATGACTTGTTATTGATGTTTAGCTGTAAAAGGGGAAGTACTCCACAGATCCCAAACTTCTTTGTCGTCTCATCAAAAGTGGGTTTTGTGGTTAAACAATTTGTTGAACCTCTAAGAGAAAATAAACCTGAAAGAAACAAGCAGTACTGAAATAGAAGGTTAAAAAAAGCAAACAACCAAAAGAATTAAAGAAATTACTATCTGGTTCTTAGGTAATGGTGTTGTAGGTAGGATGCAAAAATGACAATTTACGTTAACTTTTCTGAAAATGCATTTGGAAAAAGGTAAAAATTAAACTAATTAAAATTACTTGGAAAATGTTGTAGTTGCAAGGATTTAAGAATCTCTTGCAAATGTTGCAGAGAAAGCAGCAACAAAACAGGAATGTTGATGCTAGAGCATGGTCAGCAAAACCCCTGGCATTAGACAAATCAGATGTGTTGTCCTTGCTAAAAGGCAAATAAGATAATTATGGAAACACAGCTACATCAACAAAAATCAGAAGACTTGCAAGGTAATGCATCAGAGTTGGTTTTAAAGAAAAAAAAGTCATAATGTTACAGAGCCAGAGAAAACCACTATATCATACCACTTACTCAGAGCGGTATGATACAAAAAAGGCACTGGTATCAGCCACTCTGTGTAATGATTTGCAAAGTATTAGTTGAATTAAAAGTAATTTATCTTTTAATTTTTATAATGCTGCTGGTTGCCTGACAAGTTATTTAGTTCTTTTTTCATCTCTTTCAGTCAAGCTACCTACTACAAGGTCATCTGCCTTATTGCTTTAAAATATAACCATTCTATCATGCTTCCCAACTAATATTTTCTATGCTTTCAAATTGTTTTCCCAGAGGAGAGAAAACAAACCATTTTATGACAGAATGTTGACGGACATCCAAACAAAACTGCAGCACAGGAGAGATCTCCCACTTCCACTACCACTAGAGAAACTTAGAATTCTTTTATGAAATCAGTATTTTAAAACTAGATTTGTGATCTTTATTGCTCAGCACACCTTGATCTTTACAAATAAGATATCCTCATTTACAGTTAGTGGTCAAGGGGGGCTTTCTTCTGATTGAGGACATCTGGGTGTTCTTTGCTGTGGAGGATGACGTTGTGTTATGTACTAGCACTTAGTTTAAAACTTGTAGTGATATTCAGTTGTCATTCCACAGACAACTGTGATGCTCAAATGCTAAGGAGCAGATTTTGCTAATTAAAAGGATATGTCCTACTACGTTCCTGGCTGAGTACTTTAGGTCCAGAGCAGAGCCTGGCAATATGTTGTATCTGGGGTTTGAGGACTGCGTAGTGATTTGTATGTTCAGGCTGGAACGCTGAAAGATACAAAGCAAACTAGAATCACAGAATGCTACTAGATTGGAAGAGATGTTGGAGGTCACTTTGTCCAGCCTCCCATTCAGAGCAGTACCAACTTCAAAGTTAATTCCAACTTTGTCAAGATCATGCAGCAGAGAATTACACAGCCAGAATTAGAGTTCTGACATTCCTTTGATGTAAAGCTGCTAAACAAGTCACCAGAATCTGTTTCATATACTCCATCTGTGAAGCAGAGATAAATTCCTGCATAAATACCTGTAAAGTATTTTGATCTCTCTGGGTAAAATAAAAGCTCTAGACAGGAGTGCTTCACTTCAGTACCAGGGCAGAACGATTTTATTTTTTTTTTCTGCTGTTCTGGAAGATGTGGAAAAAGTAAAAAAAAAAAAAAAAAATTCTTACACTTCCTGTCAGTATCAATAAGGATTACAAGTACTACTAATATCCTTTTCATTGAGTAAATAGGTCAGGTTCACCCTTTCTAGCATTCTTGCTATTCAGAGGTTGAATTGCCTTTTTTGCCGTTCAGCCACTTAGGGGAGATGCTGTGTTTGTGACTGCAAAAGTTCTGAAAGCTTTTCTTTTTGTTTGGTTCATGAAACTATTCATGTCAGAGAGAGCAGAAATACGATCTCATGACATTATTTATATGAACTGAAACAAAAAGGTCATATTCTAACTGCGCTGATTTTAGTCTTCTCTGTGAACATTGATGAATAAACAAGGAGACTTGAATAGTGCATGTTAGTGACAACGGTTGAACAGGCAGCTAAATCCAAACAAGAATCCCCTCGCTGAAAACAGAGTTGCATTACTGACTGGGCAAAAGGTTACACTTCTCTGGGTTTCTATAGCGCCGCTGACACAAGCTTTAAGTCTTCTCCATGTAGCAATTAATTCTCAAAACACCATCTGAAGCCCTTCATGTTTTACTAGCCCTCAGTCCTGTTGCAAAGGTGAAGAAATCCACAGAATGTAAGTTGACTAAGATCATAATGTCAGTCTATGACAAGAATAGAGAAATATTGTTATACCCTCTGCTTTGGTTTTAATTTGCATTTTCCCCTTGGCAGAGCAAGGTCAGGGCAGACATATCAACTGGCACAGAATACGGGGGCTAGGTATGAAATACAGGGACTGTGGCAGATGCGAGGGGTTTTAAATAGCAGAGTTAAGGCAAAGGATGCCAGAAGGATTGACAAGGGAACAAGTTTAATATCTGCTACTCACCTCTAGTTTTCTCAGCAACAATTTTGCCATGATTTGGCCATGACAAATCAGAGTTCTGAAAGACAGTTTAAATTTCCTTTCAGGATTTTTCAGCTTCTTCCTCCTTCCCCTGAGCTATTTCTCTTTTGTCTTGTGATTTTATTCTTTCTGGTAATTGCAATATTTCCTAATCTGTTTTCTTCTGTCAATTATTATGCTGTTTTACTTCCCTGCCAACTCATTAATGGCAAGGCATGTAGAATATGTCATGTTTGTCAGGAATAAGTTAGGTTTATGCTCCCTATAATTCAGAAAATACTTAAGTGTGGGTATAATGCTTGCATTTCCTGATAGACCTCCTTAGCTCAATAAAGAGAAGTTTTGTCAGTATTCTTTCATTTGCTTTCCATAGATTGACTTTCAGAAGGTGAAACAGTTCAGGCGAATCTCTAATGAATGTGACCATTAGTCTTGTTCTTTCTCTCATCTGGACTTTTGGGTTTTGGTGACTTAACACAATACTGTAAAGCACATGTAAATCAAAACCCCAAATCATTCTATTAAATAATTTTTTAAAATTCCATTTCCTGTTGCCCTCCTTTTTTTTTTTAATTTTTATTAAAGATATGTTTAAAATGATGATTTGGTACAGTTTATAACCTAGGATGTCTCCCGCACAGGAAATGGTTTAGTTCCATTATTTGGCCAGTAACTGGAGCTGGTTATTTTTATATTTCTTAAAATGGTACCATATTTGCCTTTCTTTTCTCCTATAGCTTGGTATCTCTCAAGGCGTGCATATCTTGAAAAAGAAATACCTCTCTCCTGAGTTCAGAAGTTTTTAGGTACATATGGTCATGTTTAAAAGTCCTCTCTTACCGACAGCCTTACATATCTCTACCACTTGATGACTTGCCAGATCTGTTCTCAAACTTGCCTCACAAAAGACATGTTTTTATGAAGCAGTGCAATATCTCAACCATTAGATGTGCCTCGTTAATTTCAGCAGCCTCCTCATTTATTAAAAGTCTTGTTTCCAGTTTTATTCTTTCCATAATTTGTTATAACCCATCCAATTTTTGCTTAACTGATTTGACTGCACTAATTTATTAGGCATTTTGGCTGCCCTTTGCTGCATTAACACACTCTGTATATTTGTATTCTATTGCTTCCATTACTCAATTTTCTTTTGATCTTAGATTCATGATTGGTCCCTGATTGCTTCCTATTCCTTCTATTCTTTTCTAGAAAATTTGCTATAGAGCTGATAATGTCCCTGCTTGCAAAGGAGAGTTCACAAACCATTCGATTTCTTTTTTGTTGAACTTAGATAAGAAATTACAGAAATTACAATTTTTTGACAAGTCAATGGGAGTCGATAATTCCAAATGACTAGCAGTCTGAGTAGAGGTTGCTCAAGCCAATCTGAATGGAGGTTACTAATGTCCCTGTTTTGTGTTTAAAACTCAAATGAAACAGATACTAGTAATTGACTGTCTAGTTGAGGCATGGCTAGTCTATTAATCATGGGTCTGTATTGGCTTTTTCCTTGAAATGCATTCCAATGTATTTGCTGTTTGTAATAATAGCTTGCTGGTTTTTGTACCAGGTGTTAAATTAGGTGAGCTGTTTACTGAGTGCCCGATACTGGATAGCTTTAATATTGTATACTACTGAAACACAGAAGGTGTTAACAGAACAGGTGGACAGTTACTCTACTGCAAGTGCTCACCCCAGGGGAGGACAAAAGGTCAAGAATCTACTGTAATCCTTTCATGTGTCTTAAAATTTAGGAGAGCTGTTTACAGTCCACCTGCGGTTTAATAGGACCTCTTCAGATCAAGACTTCCAGCCTATGGGGAGAATCTTCTTTGGATGAACTGTCTATGCTGTGCTAACTGTTGGAGCAGGGAACAACTTGTCCCCAGCTGATCCTAAAAATCTAACAAGAGTTGTGGGTTGACTTCTACTGAGTTAACAGAACAACTATTTATCATCAGATACCTATTTCCAAGTCTCTGTCAACTGAGCTCTGTTGAATCTGCCTCTGATAATCTATATTTGATTTCTTCCATATTTTCTTTCCTTCCTTGTTTATCTCCTTTCTCTCCTTCATCTCCTTCTCCTTCATTTTTCTTATCTGTTTGCTACAGGTAGAGGTGCTATGGTCAGGCCAGCAGGGTTTATAAATCTCTTCAGCTGCAGGAAAAGTGTGGTGACCACCTGGAAGATACTAGTTTTCTCATGCTCTTCAAGTTATGTCTGAGCAGATCAGACATTAGTGTTGTATCAGCCAGTGCTAGGGTAAGACAAGTCTGGACTGTGTGGTGATAAGAGAGGTGTGAGCATTATTATATATGACAATTTTAAATTTGTCATATCAGTGCTGCTACAGACAGTATTATGTAAAACTTGATGCAGAAGGACTAAACCATTTCAAAACTACAGGGTGAGAGGCTATCCCAAGGACATGAGTCAACAACTCAGGAGAGCCTCTCTCAGAAAGCTGGTATACTTCAGAGAGTGGATCGGAGAATAAGCACCATTATCAGAGCAGTTTGTTGCAATACAGAGGATATCAAGATCCTCACGAAGATCTTCTGCATAGTATTGATATTTGCCCTGGTCAGGCACTTGGACTGTGAACCACTCTGCTAGATTTGTTTTGACATCTGTCTTCCTTTTTTCTTTCTGAGAGGATTGTGCTCACTGGAAAAAGTACTGGATTTAGAGTTCAGGAAACTCTGTGGTGACAAACAGCAACTTGAGAGGGTTGATACATTTTCTCTTTTTTTTCGCCCCCAAATAATAATTTTTTTGCATGTTTGAGGAGTGAAATAAATTCTATACAAATCAGAATAGTAGATGAAAAGTGAGTCTCTTGCTTTTTGGTTTCTAGCCACATAGAAATGTTTAAGCCCAAGCTTCCTTTTGTTTCATTTCAAAAACCTTCCGATTAAATGGGACACTGTCAACACCAATTTACTCTTTTAAATGAATGTGTTTTAGCATCTCTGCCCTGTAAACCCTCACTTTACTTTTTCTTTATTCTGTCTTCAAATTTGCATGCAAAAAGGAAATAGTTGTAAGTAAATATCCCAAGAAAGGGGTTTTGGTTAGGTTAGAGAGCACTTTCTAAACAGGTTCCATCTATATTCCTAGCCTTTGAGGGCACAATACCTCAAAAATTACTTAATTCTGAGAAGGCTTTTGTTGCTGTCTTCTTACTCTGTTGAGTGTTGATGAGTGGGAGGCTGGGAAGAGGTGGCTAGAGTATAGAGCAGATAAGGCTCGTTTAACCATGGGCAGTCAAACTAGGGAGATATCTGTCAAATCCTAAACTTCTAAGTTAGGCACCAAATTTGCTAATAAAAAAGTGTGATTACTCTGCTTCCTGGAGTCCCGTGTGATAACTTATCTTCATTGTCATCCATGAATCACAAAAAAATGTTGAATATTTGCCCTATTCAAAAAGCTAATAGATTTAAATAAAGATGAAAGCACTGTGGTTCTATAGTAATTTCCTTTCACCAGAATAATACTAAATTTTGATGTGTTACTGCTCTCATATTGGGTTGCATCAGTTATATACCTTGGAGAACCAGATTTGAGAGAAAGCCTGAGGAGGGGGATGTTGGAAACACTTTAATGGCAAGCTGTGTGGGTCCGACTGTTAGAAGAAGACACAGAAGAGGTAGGTTAGTCACAAAGGAAGTGAGGAATGCATAAGAATTCAATGAGCTACATGGATATCACCTTCATTTATTTATAAGAAATGCCAAACTTCCCATTTCACTAGGATACACAGCAGCTTATATCTCTACTTTTTTTTAAAACTGCTACACTATCTTGAAGCACATCTATCTACTCAGCACATTTCCATTGTGCTGAGTCCTAAGTCGGCCATAACAGAATGTCAACAGCGGAACTTCAGTAGGAAGCACCTCTTGTACCAATTTTCTTGGTGTACTGTTTTTTTTAGTTATTGCATTGTACTGTTTTTTTAGTTATTTCAGTAATGGAATAAAAATTACTGAAAGGAGATGGGGTTTTAGGTGTGCAAAATAGAGCATTTGATGCCTAAACATTACTTAAAGTTATACCACTATCTTCCTTCCTTAGATTTTTCTTAACAAAACCTAATTAAGAATTAAAATCAGGAGGGACCTGCACTTTACGTCTGATCAGATCTGTAGTTCTTAATAGTTATGTTTCTAGCATCATTGAGTTATTTGCATGCAAATTCCCCTGCAGATGGATATTGATCACTGTGCATGTGATGTTTATCATTGCAAATGCTGCTGTTTGGCATTTAGCACCATCCTTTAGTTGAGGTCAGGATTTGAACGAAGATCAAAAAAGTTGATGTTTCTGTTTGTAATCGCTTGCTGTGTACAGCATAGAAACTTTGGTCAACTGGCCTTCTTCATATAGGAGAAGGTCGCCTTCCTGCAGGAATTAAAGGAATTAAATAAAAAAAAAATTAGAAGTTTTTAATAGGAATTGTTGTGAATGTAGATTTTAGGTATTCCTTAGAGGATGGAAAGCAAAGGTCACTATGACATTCTGAAAAAGGTGATATAAGTATGAAATACAGATGAAAGCGAGTGAACAGTTGGAGGTTGTCATTTAGGTAGCGCTAAACCATTATTTGTGCTATAAAAGCTATCGCTTAGAAATGTCTCTGTACTAGAGAAGACGGCAAATGTGTTACCAGTTTTTAAAAGGACTTCGGATAAGATGTGGAAAATTATTGACTGATGAGTCTGATGTCTGTACAGGACAGTGAAGCTGTAGATAAACATAATGTATTCAGGAAGAGCTAGTGTAGCTTCTGCAGGGAACAGTTATGTCTCACAGCTCTGTTGTAGTTCCCTGAGGAGTCACTGTTGTGTGCTTGACAAAAGTGATCTAACTGAGGTTGACTTTAGAAAGCCTTCAGAAATCCCCCCAAAATACTTGAAGAAAGCAAACTGCCATAGGATAAAAGGAAAGGTCTTCACACAGATTAGCAACAGTTGAAAAGATAGGAAACAGAAGGTGGAAACAAATGTTCAGATTTCTCAGCGTAGGATTTTCACCGGGCAAGTTCCATTGAGATCTTCATTAAGGCCCATACTGTTCAATGTAAACAATCTAGAAAAAAAGAATACAGCAGGAGGTGACAACATTTGCTGATGACATTAGGCTGTGTAGAGAAAACTTACTGCAAAGAAAGGTCTTATGACATTGAGTGATAAGATTAAATTCACTGTAGAGAAAGGTAAAACAACAGAGACGAAGTAAATGATCGTTAGCTTTATATATGTGGTGAACAGTTCTGAATTAGCTGTTACCAGTCAGGAAAGATATTGTAGTTACAAGTATTTTTATGAAAACGTAAGCGTAGTGCTCTGTGGTGATTGCCAAAAACCAGATAGTTGTTAGCAATGATAAAGATGGAATAGAGAACAAAACAGATACCATAATTTTCCTGATCTCAGAAGCTGATAGCAGAAAGAGAAACAAAGAAGACTGAAGCTCCAGAATGACTTCCACATCACAAGTGACTACCGACCTAATGACTCTAGAGAGCGTGAAAGTCTTCTGATGGGGAGTATAAGATCTATATAATGATGAGAGACATTGAGAGAACAGGTAGGGTCCAAGGAATCATTGTCTTCTATGGCCTGTGAAGAAGGGCATCAAAAGGACCTACCGGGAGGTTCAAACCAAAACTAACAAACAAAAAAAAATGTGTCCACATAGTGTGTGTCTGAACTGCGGGGTTTGCTGCTGAAGAATGTTGCGCATGCCAGAAGGTTTGCGCAGGCTCAAAGTCATGAAAGAAAACCCATCTATGTTTATTAAACACAGTGATAAGACTTCTAGCTGATGAAGTTAATTGCCCAAATCACAGCTCATTGGAAGCTGGAGGAGTACTGGGGTACATCACTGCGTGTTAGCTAGGTTCTTATGCGATCTTCCCTAAGCATCCACTGTATACCAGTAATGCAGAGAATAAATGCACTGTTTTTATGTTCTCAGATATTGAAGTTTGCAGCGTAACTTTTGTAAGCTGCTAATTTATGTTTGTACAGTATATAACTAGCTAGAACCTAAGCAAGCCCTTCTGTGTAAACTAGCATTTGGTGACATTAAGATAGAGAAACACACAGATGATATATTGTGGGACATGGACAAACAAGACACAGTAAGATACAGAAGATGTGTCAGAATGGTGAGGATGTGACTTAAGGTTGAATTCTGCAGTATTCTCTAAGGTCATTTTCTCAGTTAAAATATGTTATGTATATCATCAGGGAATTGTTAATGCAAGGAAGAAAAGGAAATGTTTATCTCCTGCCTTCTGGTAAACCTCAGTAATTCTTTTGCCAGTACAGTTTTCTGTTTGAGGTAGCAGCATGTTTAATCTTTATGGTCACTGAAGGAGACAAAGATGGAGATCTGCTGGTAATCAGAACTGGGGAGCAGAAAATTAGTGAGAAGCATGCTCCTGAGGAAGTGTACGCAGAATAGAAAAGACACCTGTTGCGGGCTACCTAGGCTGTCTACAGAATTTGTAGGCTTTGCTGCTTTTGTGTCCTAAGAAGCTACAAACATGTTCTTCCAGAGAGGGAAATAGTTTCTTCTACAGAGAGGATGAATCTGTTTGACCTTTTTGGAGGAGATTGTTTTGCTGTGGGACTGATGTGGTATCGATCATAATAGCATTATTATATTATATTACTTTTACTTTTCTGGATGTGGACTTTTCTTGGATAGGAGGAGGTTTTTTTAAACTCTGAAACTACATGTACAACAAAGGTGGATGAAGTTGTCCTAGGTGATAAATGGAAGCAGATGCTTTGACCTTTTGGATTACTGGAGGCCTTTCTAATGACCGAGATGATGATTTCTGTCAGTTTCCCTATTCTGGGGAGGTAGTGCGATAGATAAAATCATGTAAGTAATTTTGGGATGACTTGGATAGCTGTTTTTAATGCCATTCCATGAATGTTTGTTTCCTTTAGGAAATGTTCACTCCTTCCCTTAGGTGTCACTGTTTATCACTGTTAGACTTCCACAGGCCCCATGTTTGGCACAGTTTTGCTCTATACTTCAGGCGTCTTGGCAAGTGCAGTGTGTGTAGCCTGCTCTGCCAGTCTGTGCTGCCTCACATACTTGTCTCCCTCCCACATCAGAGAATAGCAGTGACAGCCTGTGTAAGGCTGTTACCAGAGATCTATATTAGTGCAATGTTATAAGAGATACCTTGCCAGTAATATCTCAGTGTGGGTTATGTCTTAAAATGGGGTTAATAGTTGTATATAGTTATTTTCTTAAAAAAGAATGATATTGCAAGAAAGCATGAAATTTCTCAGAAAGCGAATTTGTGTGCCCTTTATTTTTCACATTTTTTAATTCTCTCTCTAGTTTTACTTCAGATGTAGATTCTCATGAATTTTTCCCTTTCTGGGTCAACTTTTCTTTCATACAATTATTTTTACTTAAAAAATAATAAAGGTTTATGTATGTCAGCGATGGAAAAAATATTGCTGTCAGCACTTAGCATTTGCATAAGAATTAATTCTTATCTCAAACCATCTGTCTGATGGCTTTGGTCATAATACTGACTTCTAAGCAAGCCTGTTAATCTCTTCCTGATTCATGCAACTGCTGTATGCTCTGCCATTCGACTTCAAAACTTGTAAAATTGCCAAAGAGAGAGTTATTTTACCTGCCATGTTCCATCTATTCCTACAATGAATATCTAACACTCTCTCATCAGGAACATTTGGTTATTTACAGTTATTTTCACTAGATCTCACTTATTACAATAGAAGCTGGACTCCTTCGCAAAATCCTTGTTCTGCACAACAGTGGCAGCAAGCTGTGTCTACCCTCACATCGTCAGGAGCTTGCTTGCTTTGGTAGCAGGAGTTTTAAACAATTCTTAGGACCTTGCTGGGACATGTAGCGCCTGTGAGGAGCTGAATCCTTACCTGGTTGGTATGGCCAAGCATCTGACAACCAACATTACCAATTCTTGTGATGGTGCTGGCTCTCTACAGTTCACAAAGTACTGGGGAGACTTCCTCTAGTTTCTTGTAATTTCCATAGTAGACATCTTGCTACTAAATTTATGCTTTCAGTAGTTGCAAAATTTGAACTACCATACAGAAAAAATACCGAAGATTTACAACATTATATAAAAATCAGCTGAAAAAAAAGCTAGTGAAAGAAAAAAGTAAATGAGTTGTGAAGGTCTAAGTGATTGTTTTGGATTTTTGTTTATTTGGTTTGCAATGCGAAGGTATTAAGGAATATTTCAGCAAGGGTGTAGTCATTTGTTTTTAATCCAAGAATGACCTAGAGTTATGGGGGGAAAATGTAGACCAGACTGGCTAGCGGATTACCCAGGGAAAACTCTGGTATTTTTAACCATGCAAGTAGCTAGTCATCTGTTTTGAAATAAAGAGGATTACTTTTGCTTGAGAGCTCTGTGTTGTGTTTTTACTGTGCCCGGAGTATGAACCCTGCAGTTACCAAATAAGGGAAAAATGGCTGTAGATCACATCATAGCTTTAGCTCCAGGAAGAAAATGCTGTGGTCATTTACAATGTTTAATCTAGATTTTGACAGTCGTGTGCATGCTAGGTCATTGATGACTATATAAGCAAGAAATGCAGCATAGATTTCTACTTGTCTTATACGGGAGCTTTCATCTTTAGTAAATGGAAAATGAAGAACAAACCTCACTTTTCTGTCCACAGGCAGAATTTCTTTTTATTTAATCAATAACTAAAATCAAGGAGCCATCTGCATCTCTTGGGGGGTTCAACTCTCAGCTCATTTCTCTGTGAGCTGGCGAGAATATACATACACAAGAAAAGGTACAGAAGCAGAATGGCTAGCACAATTTCTTTTAAATTAAGAAAGGAATTTTCTCCCTTGTTGCTAAGCTATGTTTCTTGTTATAACTCTCCTAACAATGCTGTTTTAGAAGACTTGTTGATTTGGCAAGTTAATACTTCTAACAGTTGCATACAGTAAAGAGCAAATTTTGCCCCTTCTTGAACGATCTGAAAGGCCTGCAAATACGAGTGTAAAACTATCTCCAAAGAGGCTGACCTTCTGCACTTGCGCAGTACTGGCCAACCTGCTGTTAGCATGTTACCGATTTTATGAGGAGACAGTCAGCTTAGTGGGGATAGCAGGAAGAATTTTTCGTTACTTCAACTGAAAGGAAGACAAATTCTATGTCGCTTCCAGTATATATATTGTAAAGTTCAGGAACAGAAGAGTAGTGTAATCCTGAATTCAGTTGTGTCATACTTAAACTCTATCTGATCTGTTTTAAGAAGGGTGCTAATAATATAGTCTTATTTTTGCAGAGCAGAGAACACCAAATAAAACCTTTCTAATTGCAAATGGCTGTCAGATATATTAAAAGCAGAACAGGTCATCTTGTAAGGAATGTGAGTATAACTAATACTTGATTGGTTTCTTTCGTTTGGTTGGTTTTGTTTTTTTAAAACACTGGCCACAGATAGTTTCACAACCTTTTCTCTCTTTTCCTGTGTTAGTGATTAATTTTATCCTCATCTGAATACACACAACTTTGTATCTTTAATCTTAGGTTTGGTATTTCACTGAAAGTACATATTTTTCCAAGTACATATTACCAAGATACATAGGTGTATTTTGAAACTGTTTCTAACTGTTTTGTTGAGTACACTTAATTAGAAAAGATGTCTGGCCAGTGTTTCTCTTCTGAGTGGTTTGGCTTCTGTTAAATCTTGAATTTTAAGGTGTTATGAAAAAAGCACGTAACAGGAGAATATTTATTTATTGTCTATGGAAGTACAATGCTATAAAGAAGGAGTCTGAGGACACCGGATGTCTCTTCTAAACAACTCCAGGAATTAACTAATTATAGATAGTATCATCTGCCACTAAATTTGAAGTGTGCTTAAAGAAATGTTTTGTAAGAGAAATTAGAATTATGCACTGTAAAAGGTGAATAACAAGAAACAGTTCCCTGCCCTGTACGCTCCCTGCCTGCTTATGCAGTGTGGTGTTTGGTTTGTTTTTAGTTCTGCTTCTGTGAAGTCATTCTTATTATTTTAGGGAGTCTGGGTTTATGATTAATTTTGAAAGCTTGAGTTCGACGTTGCTGCAGTGACAGGAAGGGAAGGAATCATGGTGTGTGTGGAAGCAGAACAGCAGTTATGCCCTCACCCTTCCTTACCTATTTAGAAATTTCTGTTTCAATGAATCTGACAAAACCACGAACATTTGTGTGATAGAAGCACTAAGAGCAGTGGTCAGCATGACAGTAACTACTTTCTGGTCTCAGATATGCATAGCAAACCAGAGTGTAGTCTTGTGATAACAAACTTGTTGCCTTGAGCCAAGGATCTGCTTTTAAGACATTAAGGAATTTTCTTCCAACAGCAAAATCTGTGTCTTCCTATTCAGGATAATCCAATGATACATCTTTGACACATTTTTCTCTTGTCTGTAAGTTCAGTTACAACTGGTTTTGTATCTGTATCTGTAGACTGACGTGTGGGTTTTTTCCTGTAATAAATTTATTTGTTCAGAAAAACTTGCCTGCTTTAATTAAAATAAGATTGCAAGCTGTCTGCCTCAGTGACCTCTCTACCAAAAGATATTCCACAGGGGTAGAATTCTTCAGGGATTCAACTGTGCTTTCTTTAAATATCCTTTGTCCTTGATCCAGGGCCTGTTCCGTCTCACATGGCACCGTACCCTGCTCGTTGGATCCAACTATTTTGTGTTTCCATGAGGCTGTTATTGTTGCAGCTGTAGGCTGTTTCTGTTGGCTGTCTAGGCAGTCTGGTGAGAGAGGAAGGAAGGAGAAGGAGTACTGTTGCATTGGCAAAAGTGGGGAACTTCACTTAAGAGTCAGATTACTTTGGTGACAGACTCTGATCTTCTATTACCACTGCTTCTACTGTGCCATGCGCTCAGCAAGGAGGAGTTTTACCACAGTATGGTGTGTCTGCTGGTCAAGAAAAATTGAAATTTCTCTCGAGAAGAGAACTAGAGGAGCAATTCTCTTTGGGGGCTAGACTTTGAATAGCTCATAGATCAGCAAATTTCCAAATGAGGCTATTCTTGACTGTACTTGACTGAATAGAATAGGTGAGAGCAGGCTGTCAGTCCAGCTTCTGACAGGTGTAATTTTGGAATACCTATGGAACAGGATGAGATGAATTCCTTTGCACAAGTGTATTTGAACTCTTGTACCACAAAATGAGAATTCCTCTTTGGAAGACTTCTAATGCACCTAGTGAGAACCATGACTGATATGAAAGCAAGGAATTTAGAAAATGCTAGGTACAATCCCAAATAATTCTCAGCATACTAGGATCTCTGCATTACACTGACTTTTGTCAATTCCTATTACTTGTTCTCTGAACTGTTAGTCTTAAGATAATATTTGAATTTCCTGAATTCCTGCTTATAACCTGTTTCTACTACCTAGAGGGAAAAAAAAGCCCAGGAAAACTATCCTTATTTCAGATTTGTCAAGCCCAGTGTAGTGTGGGGTCTTGTTTGTTCAGACAGAAAGGTCAGATGAAGCAGACTTCCTTTTGCTATGTTCAGCAGTTGGTTTGATAATATTACTCATTCTCTTTTGATTCCTCAGTGTGTATCTCCTTCCAAACCAGATCTCCTCCTTGAGGTAATGCCATAATCTATCAACACTTTAAGAACTTTAATATTCTCTCTGTGACTGTCTGTTCTAACTGTTTCCAAGGAAAAGATCATTTATTCAGTGATCCTCCTGCCTTTGCTTGTCTCAGAAGCGTGTTTGAAGAGAATTTCCAGTCGTTTACTGCCTTATGTTGTAAGGCAATTCCTCCTCTTCTGTCTCTTCTTGTAGTGTCTTAAAAAGAAATCTCCAATCTCTTTATTCGTTCTTCACTGCTAAAGAAGAATAGAAAAATACAACAGTCTTGCTGCTCACAAGTCACAGCAGGAAGTTAAAAGCTCTAGCAGTCATGTAGTTTTTAGAAACCTCTTTGGATAGTAATGGAGAAATAAAAAGACAAGGAAAAGAAAAAAGAACCAGAAGATGGTTCAACAGTTCCACAAGCAGAGGGCAGTTATGATACACTTTATTCCTTCTCCTTCATCACCCTGTGTAAAATGTCACTTATCATCTAAAAATTATGAGCTTTATTGTTGATTCAATGTTACCTTACAAGGCCCTTCAGAACTAGGACCATGGCTAAGCAAGCTATTCCTTGCAGCAGCTTTAGCCCTTGCAAGCTGCCTCACCAGATAAAAGTTGCAGCACCTTTGTGTTAAGACCCTTAATTCTTTTCCTTTTGTCTCACCCACATACATTTGGAAATTAGAATATGATTCCAGTTTAGCTAAAGTAGAAATTATCAATGAGGAGTAGCTTCCTCAACACTGGGGGAAGTCCTAGTGACATTAATTACTCTGCCTGTAATCTGTCTTTCAAAGATTCTATTATCAGAGATCTTCCAGCATGATATTCCAAGGAATTGGGTTTGTCCCTCATAAAAGGAAGGAACTGAGCTCAGATCACTTCCAACACCTTCTCATTTTATGTGAGGAAAAGTGGCTGTACTACTCTAATCACTGAATAATTAATGACTGTGTCTAACCACTGGGATACATCCAGAGGCCTGGTCACATGCTTGTCCTTCTTGAAGACTTGGCCACAGCATGCTACAACCCTTTTCCACCCTTTGTGTCTGTTTTTTCTTCCATGGGAAGCAAGGTGTGGGGAAAAAGTTGGAGGGAACAAGAAAGGCTGTGAGCACCTGTCTGCCCGTGGGGTCAGGATGCAGACAGAGACTGCAGCTACACCCAATGGCTGGGAAGGGCTCCTAGATTCTGCAGTTTAGATATAGAAAACATTGAATATAAGAAAAATAAGATGTTTCTAGAAATTTGTATAAGGCAGGCATGTGACAGTCTGGGATCCTTTTTAATAGATGCAAAAGCTTCGGGAATTACAGCAGAAATAGTAGGATTCACTGGTTTAGCCCGTCCATGACTTACCATTTAAAATTATCTCAGTGATTTGTGATTTTTTTTTTTTATGGGTTGCCTTCCTCAGATCCTCTCACTTAGTGTGGATATTTAATAATGGATTCCTTATGGAAATCAAGATTTGACAGAAAATGAGAGGGTGATTTAATAAGAGAAGGTCTAATGATGAGAAGTAGCAGTGCAAAGTAGTCAGTGAAAAGCAGCAAAGCTATTAAAAAAAAAGAAACTTTTTCTTTGTAATAAAAGAAATTGTAGCATAAGCTGGACCGATTTCTGAGCCAATCCATAACGCAACTTCCCTATATTCTTTGGGATGTTAAAGAATTCATTTTTGTAAATACCTGCTTTTCCCAGAGCTAGGTCATAGCAAACATGGAGCAGCATGAAATTCTTTGTCAATCACCTGTACCCTATTTCATCCTCTGTTCCACTAGACTAACAATAAAGAGAAAGCTTTTAGTTACACATCTGCTTTTGCTGTTAGATGCACTAAAAATTCCTCTACTAACCAGGTGCCGTTTCAGAGACAGAGCTACTGTCATTACCGAGCTTTACTTCCTAAATCTGTCTAGTGCTAAATTCTGTCCCAGCACGTCCATTTGGCCCTTTTCTAGGCCTGCCTGACTTTTCACTAAGAATAACCAGACATTTCAAAATAAATTACAACACTTGGAATCTATAAAGAATCACTTCTGCCCTTCTGCCTCATTTCTCCCTCCTTTGTTTCATACTGTTCTTCTCCCTGATGCCTGACGAGAGTAAATTCCTGAGCATCTCATGTTTATTCACCAGGCTGCTACTGATAATTGCAATGAAATCTCAGTAGCTTTCAGCTAGAGCAAGTGGTTGGTTTTTGTTGTTGTTGTTGTTGTTGGTTTTGTTTTTTTTTTTTTTTTTTTTTTTTTTTTTTTTTTTTTTTTTGGAGGCATTTCTTTTCCAAGTTACTGCACGTGATATCTTAGGCCTTGATCTTAGGAACATCATACTTCATGCCAGAAGCGGTCAGGCTGGTAAGGTCAAACACATGTATAAATTTTGGCAGGATTTGCTCTTTCCATAGTGTAACAGCGTATTAATTTAACAAAGAAAGGGTGACATACCAGTAAGGAGTATTTATCAGGTCCACGGAGAACAGCCATTAGCAGTTTAGAACTGCAATCCATAAAATATATAATCAATATATACCTTCAAGTGTGGAAGTATGCTGCAGATGAAGGTTTTTGGAAGCACCCATCATGTGTTGTACTGTAAAATTAGCTAGAATATGCTGCTTGTGTGTTTGGGTGTGGTTAAAGTTTTGGGATTTTAGGACTGCATCTTGCCACAGTTATAGAAATAAAAATTCTTTCAAGTTCCTTATAGTAAAAAGGAACTCCTCTCTGCCACCTTGTGTAACAACGTCTAAAATACAGAATTTGACATTTAGAGAAAAACCAGTAGCAGTGGTTGTCAGATTTTAGAAATACATGCCGTACCTTCATATCATTAAGATACGGATTCCATAGAAAAAATACCCAACAGAGAGATAGAAAAGCTAGCGAGAGAAGGACCTGCACACACACATTGTGAATCTATAATGATTAGGAAAACCAGGCTAAAATACTTCAATCCAGTGAAGCAATAAATCATAGAATCATAGAATTATCTGGTTGGAAGAGACCTTTAAGATCATCAAGCCCAACTGT
>NW_010421702.1:64183-75183 GCF_000710305.1 Buceros rhinoceros silvestris | reverse complement strand
GCACGCTGCTGGCTCATGTTCAGTCGGCTGTCGACTGGCACCCCCAGGTCCTTCTCTGCTGTGCAGCTCTCCAGCCACTCCTCCCCAAGCCTGTAGCGTTGCAGGGGGTTGTTGTGGCCCAAGTGCAGGACCCGGCACTTGGTCTTATTGAATTTCATACAATTGGCCTCAGCCCACCAATCCAGTCTGTCCAGATCCCTCTGCAGACCCTCCCAGACCCAGACTCTCGGGCAGATCAACACCACCTTCCAATTTAGTGTCATCTGCAGTCCTACTGAGGGTGCACTCGATCCCCTCATCCAGACCATTGATAAAGATGTGGAAGAGGACAGGACCCAACACTGAGCCCTGAGGAACACCACTGGTGCCCGGCCGCCAGCTGGATCTGGCTCCATTCACCAGCACTCTCTGGGCCTGGCCATGCAGCCAGTTCTTGATCCAGCGAAGCGCACACCCGTCCAAACCATAGGCAGCCAGTTTCTGCAGGAGAATGTTATGGGAAACAGTGTCAAAGGCTTTGCCAAAATCCACTAAACAACATCCACAGCTCTTCCCTCGTCTACTAAACGGGTCACTTTGTCATATAAGGAGATCAGGTTGGTTAAACAAGACCTGCGCTTCATAAATCCATGCTGACTGGGCCTCATCATCTGACTATTCTGTGTATGCTGCATGATGACACTCAGGATGATCTGCTCCATGGCTTGCCCCGGCACTGAGGTCAGACTGACAGGCCTGTGGTTCCCTGGGTCCTCCTTCTGGCCTTTCTTGTAGATCGGTGTGACATTTGCCAACCTCCAGTCAGCTGGTACCTCCCCTGTTAGCCAGGACTGTTGGTAAGTGATGGAAAGCGGCTTAGTGAGCACTTCCACCAGTTCCTTCAGCACTCTCGGGTGGATCTCATCTGGCCCCAGAGACTTCTGCACATTTAAGCTGTGCAGCAGTTCACTTGCTGTTTCCTCTTGAAAGGAAACTTGATGCTGCTCTCCATCCCTGCCATCTGGTTCTAGAGGCCAAGCACCCAGTGAGTCGGTCCAACCATTAAAGACTGAGGCACAGAAGGCACTGAGTACCTCAGCCTTTTCCTCATCTGTAGTCGCTATTTCTCACATTGCATTTAGCAAGGGATGGAGAGTCTCCTTAACTCTCCTTTTGCTATTAAGGTATTTATAGAAACTTTTTTTATTCTTTTATGTTAGCGGCCAGATTTAACTCTAACTGGGCTTTCGCCTTTCTAATCTTCTCCCTGCATCGTCTCACAGAATCCTTGTAGTTTTTGTGAATGACTTGCCCCTTCTTCCACAGGTCATAGACTTTCTTTTTCTTCTTGAGCCCTAGCCAGAGCTCTCTGTTTAGCCAGGCCAGTCTTCTGCCCTTCCGGCTCATCTTGCAGTTCACTGGGACAGCCTGCTCCTGGGCTTTGAAGATTTCCCTCTTGAGAATTGTCCAGGCTTGTCCAGGCTTCCTGGATCCTTTTGCCCTTCAGGAACTTGCCTTGGACTGCCTCCCAAGGGACCCTGCCAACCAGTCTCCTAAAAACATTGAAGTCTGCCCTCCAGAATTCCAAGGCAGCAGTTCTGCTGACCCCCCTCCCTACTGCTTCTAGAACTGAAAATTCTATTATCTCATGGTCACTATGTCCAAGACATCCTCCAGCCTTCACATCTTCCACAAATGAAATACAAGTACCTGTAGTGCTAACATATCATGGACCTGATCTTACATGAGGGAAACTAGAAAATTGCTATTACCTCCAGAAGCTGTAAGACTATTCTATCTCTTTTGTCTAAATTCATTGGTAACCTTAATTTAAGATTTTCATAGTGGTGTGAATATACTGCTCTTTGGGGTATTTCTCTTAAGCCTGTGCTGAATGAGAGTTAGTAATGTTTTGCCTGTCAGAAAATGCTCTCTATTTTTGCCAGTGAAGTAAAGGCTTTAACTTGTAAAGTCCACAGTGCCATGATGAGCTTCTGCTGATCTGCTCTTTGTATCTTGCTTCCGAAGTACTCTAGATGATATCAACTGAGATCTACTTTCTTGACCCAAGATACCTTTCCTGCTTCCACCGTTGTAGTCCGAATGGACTGTGCACCTCTTTACTTAGCTGTATTCCCAACTCGTAGGTCTTAGAGCTACTGCCAGCTTTTAATGGAGTTCATATCCAGGCAAAGGAACATGAGATACTGAACAACCTTGGCTCCCGCTGCAATTAATAAGAGCAGGCTCAGCACGCTGGGGCCGTTGAGGCCCAGGTGCAGGAAGGTATTTAACTGTCCAGATTTAAACCTCTGATTCTCCACAGATTTCAACAATGAGTTAGCCATCTAATTAAAAGTCATGGCAGACAACTTCTGCTCATTTTACTTGCATAAATAATCTAACAAAGGCAGTGGCACTGCTTGACTAAATAAGATGAAGTGTTTGGCTGTAGACTGATAACAAACAAAAAAAATTTTTAAATTATTTAGCTAAACTACCTTTGTTCAGGATCCAACCCCCTTATCAATACTTATAAATGCAACTAAACAGATGTGAAATCAAAACCAAGATATACAAATCTAAAATTAGAAAAGTAATTAGTGCTATATTTCCTGCTTCTGAAGGGGAAAATTTGCCACTGGACTGAGAAAACTTTGAAAACTTTCTTATTCAATTAATAAATTACTCAAAGATAATCTTGAAAATTAATGTGCTTACAGATGATCTTCAAAGACTTGATTCTTTATAATGGTGATATGAAAGTGTATCGGCATTTTTTATGTGATGTTATATACATATTTTTCCTTCTCCTTCTCCCAGATCTTCGTTTGCGAAGCCAAGCCATGATGATGATGATGATGATGATGATGATATATACATATTTGTACATGCATGCAGTAGCATGTACAAGGAAATTTCTAGGGTGACCTTCATGTCATCATCATCACGGCTTGGCTTCACGAACGAAGATCTGGGAAGGGTTTTCCCCACGCTCACTGCAAGCGATGAGTGCACCCTTCGGGACTGCGCGGTGGATTGTTTAGGTGAGGCGCAGCGTGCGCGGAACTGGCTCCACCCTTTACACCTGAGGTTCATCTGCCAGGGCCTGGCGAGCTTGGACGGTGACAGCGAAGTCCTCGAGTCGTAGGTTTGGTTAGAGTGTCCTTCTCTTAGATGGAGCCTTACAGGGCTAAACGAGCTCCATCTGCCCATGTTTGGAGTCAGAGTTGTCCTTCTCCTAGGATGGCTGCCCGAAGGCTAGTGAGCCCATCCTGCCCGTGGACACACTTTGTCTGACCCTTCAGTTGAGACCTGTCTGGCCTGGGAGACCCCACCGGAGGCACATGCCACCACCAGCACAGCTCTCAACCTCACAAGGGCACGCAAGCTCCTTCCCCACGGCAAGGAGCTGCCCGGGCAAACTCCTTCCCCATGGCAAGGGGGTGCCCGTGAAAGAGTCGCTGCTCGACCTCCGGACATCACAGACCCGGGCACGGGGTGGCCGGGGCTGCCAAGAACAGGAGTCCTGGAGGACTCTTCATGTCATACTCCAACTTTAAAAGTTTAATTCTCTGAAGTTAAACATTTACTTCAACCTGCTAATCTAGATTGCCTCATTAGTCAATGGAGAGAGGAATAAGGAACTCTAAAACGTTTTTTTTGCTATCTTACAAAAGATGGGTTGAATGCAATTTGAAAGTTCTCCTCTTTTTACTGTCAGTGAAGGGGAGTCTGGTCAGCTTGTCTGCTACTTTTGATGTTTAACTTTTCAGAAGCTGGTGTTTGAAGAGAGAAAGTCACCATTTTCTATGACATTAAATCACTGTTGTCACCGAAGAATTCATACCGTTGGATTGAAACAATAAGTTATTAACACTCTAGGAAATCACCACCACCACTTTAACACAAGACTTTGAGAAGTTCCATAGGACATTTAAAGTGGTGTGGGAGTAGAGTGGTTTTCTGGTGAGTGTTGTGGTTTTTCGGTTTGTTGGGTTTTAGTTTTTTTTTTTTATTATTATTTTTTTGATCAAAGACTGGAAGATATGTCTGTCAGTTTGTTCATCCCCTGACTGCAGGAGCTAGAATTCCTGCTTGGATATACGATCCTTACTGTGACTTCTGAGGAATGCTAGGAGATGGGAAAGTGGGAAAGAACATTTCATTTGCTCAAAAAATGTTTGTGTGGTTACAAGATGAACAGTACCTTGCAGAATCAATCCCCTTAACACCAACCAACTTAATGAGCGTTATCTCTGAAACGATCTATTCATTTCTGCTGATCAAAATCTTGTGCTTGCTGTATGTATACTGGCTGCCAGACATCCTACTCCCCCAGAGTCGCCCTGTGCTATCATCCTACACTGAAAGTTTACACTTCCTCGGTCTGCTCTAGTGTATATCAAATGGAGATTATTAAGTTATACACAAGGGAACAGGTGGGTGGAGCAGCTGGCATGAGAAGTGAGCAGCCTGACAACAGAAAAAAAACCAGGGTAGATTGCAGCACAAAAATTTTACTAGGAAATTGCAAATTTCACAATCTGTTCATGAGAACTGATGGTATAGCTCGTGTGCCAGGTAACAAGTCTGGGAGACTCTAGACTTCACTGGAAGCAGACTATTCAAGACCTTCAAAGATCTTGTTAGTTTTGGCTTCAGTCTATTACAGTATATCATGCAATCTTACTCATTTGGGAAAGCAATTCTTTATGAATTTCATAACTAGATTGAAAAGGTCACAGTGGTTTTTCAGTCTTAATGAACTGACTGACTGATTTACTGTTTTTTTTGTTACAGATTAAGTTTTAAAGGTATCTAAAGATACCTTAAAGTCAGGCAGAATTTGAGAGGTTTATCTTTAGTTTCATTCGGTGACACGAAGAAAACATCACGAACTGGTTCTGACAAATACATGTTAACGAAAGCTAACCAAGTAAACAAGCTCTCCCTAATTTGGGTGCATTGTGGAGGGTGACCTGGTGGAATGAAATATTACAGATTCTGAGGCACTCTAAGTTTAGATTATAGTGAAATGGGATAGCCAAGGAGGATGCAGTAACAGCGAGGACAACACAAGGAAGCCAAAGTGGCAAAGTTTCTATGCAAAGTAGATGTGTGGATGGCTATGGAGAAGGTAGGTGACAAGATGAGATGCAGAGGAACGAGAAGCTGCCAATACTAATGGCAGTTTATCCTGTATCATTTACTAGGGAACCCAGACCAAAACAGCTTCTTGGTTAGGCCACTGACTCAGGACACAGCAGAACAATGTGAGCTGCATGTTCTCGTGGTTTATCCCTGGTTATCCCTGTTTTGACTTGAGAAACTTTTCTCAAGAAAGTTTCATTAAAACATACATTTCTGCAAAAAGTTGCACGTCTGACAAATCAGCATTTTTCAAATAAAAAGTGTTTAATCAAGAAGTTTCCAGCCAAGTCTAATTATAGCGTCCTCTTTAAATGTTTCAGAGTTTCAGATAGCACCTAAAAAAGAAACACAATGAAATGTTTGTTGTTACTAAAGTCTTTCATATTACTCAAATTACAAGAAACAATGAAATAAGTCAAAAGTTGTATCTTGATAAGCATTTGACATGCCACTGTATAACATTTGGTATCTTGAGTTTCTAGTTTTTTTTCTTTAAATTCAAACTTCCATCTAGTTCTTATCTGAATTACTATTAAACACAAGCCAAATTTCACTTGGAATTCCTTTCTACACAATTTAAATTAAGAAATGTAAATATGTGGACTCTTTCTTGGGTGGGGGGGAGAAGCAGGAGTGGAGAAAAGAAAATAAAATTTCAGTGGAAAAGATGCATATAGGCCAAAAGGAGAGAGAGCTATTTTTATGTGGAGAAAAGAATCTGTAATTGCTTTTTACATGGACAAAGTAATCTGTTACTAGAGGCAGCAGGTTTCTTACTTATGACAGAAGACAGTCAGCCAGCTCTGTGTGGAAGAAAGGTAATTCACGTACAGTCACAGGGAATAGCATGCTGTTAATGGCAGGAGAACGTGCTTAGCTTTTGGAAATATTTTGGTTATTATGGATCATGCAGTGAGTGCTGGTTTGAAACCAGAATGTTTTGTTATTATTGACATGTTGCTTCTCATAGGCTTTTGTCGAAAAACTTACAAACACCTGATATAATCTAAAAAACCACAGTAAATTTTACAAAAGCGAAGGTAAAGAGAGAAATATGATGAGAATAATAGAAGAGACAATATTGAGGGAAAGGCTCAGTAGAAAGGACGGAAGCTCATCTGCGCATTATTTTAAGGCGTACAATCTGGTAGGGTGGAAACTGTCAATGCAAGCTTGAGACTGCCCCACTGGCAAAAGCTGGATAATACATGCAAAGGACAACACATTTCTGACTCATTGTCTAGAGCCTGGTAAAGCAAGTGACAGCTGGTAGTGTTCTTAATATCAGCACAAAATCCAAGGAAACCAGCTGAAGCATGAAGCTGAGAAAATTCATTACCCATTAAAAAAGTTCAAAGGGTATTTGAGGAAAGTTAGAAAAAGACTTTGGCTTTTGAACATCCAGCTCTTTCACAGGAGCTTCAGGAGTTATATAAACTTGTAGAAGAATGCATGTGGAGAATATTTCAGCTAAACAACTTTTAAAAGCTTGGCTTACACAAGGTATGAATTTTCCAAGCAAACTGACAAAATCTTTTAGCTGAGAGACACAAAAAAACCAAACCAAAACCAACCAACACTCCCCCCCGCCATCTCCTGATCCAAACTGCAGTACCAGTAGGTGCTTGAGATACATATTTGTGCTTTTTTGCATTGTTTAAACATATTGATTGAAAAGCATGTCCATTCTGCAGCACCTAGTCAGAGATAAGCGTGTAAACAACGGAATCTCAACATCCTGGTTAGGGGTAGATGTTGATCTGGGGTATACCATGGCAAAATAAATCTGAAATGCAGCCCTTTTCTAAGAGAGAGACTTCTTCTAAGAGGAGACTTCTTCCATCAAGGTCTAGGAAATGTGGAAATGACCCCCTTTTCTTTTGTTGTTGTTGTTGTTGTTGTTGT
The DNA here is from genome assembly GCF_000710305.1 of Buceros rhinoceros silvestris. Taxonomy (NCBI): domain Eukaryota; kingdom Metazoa; phylum Chordata; class Aves; order Bucerotiformes; family Bucerotidae; genus Buceros; species Buceros rhinoceros. The sequence goes on along the minus strand of NW_010421702.1, from coordinate 68,145 downwards.
TTTCCTTTAAACAATGTTGCTTGTTGCTCAGGATTAGGCGGGCTTTAGAGACGATCACCTAGGGGCTCTAAGAAAACTGTCTGCACTTGGGTGCCCAGCTGGAAGACAGTTGTAGACTGAATAGGTTGGTGTAGGGACAATCACAACTGAAGAGTCATGTTGGACTGTAAAAAAAGCTTTCTGCACTGAAGTGGACAAGGAGCAATACTTTACAGCATCCGTGAGGATTTGAACCTGTTAGGGACTTCATTTTGGGACCATGTGAAGAGCAGATATTTTTCAGAAAAACAAGATGATCTTTCCAAACAAGGCAGCTTTTGTTTGTTTACTGGAACACAGCATTTCAAGTTGCTTAAATCAGAAGGAGAAGCGAAGCTTATATGCATATCCATATTGGCAGCATGGTAATTCCATGCCATTACCGGCTTTTGATGGCTCTTTCAAACCACATCATGTTTATTTTCTGCGTGTTCCCAAGTAACCTCCCTGTTTCAGTACTAATTAAATCCTTCAGTGTCACTCTTCAGTGAAATTAGTCTTACCTTCTTTCATGGTGTAAATAGAGCTTCTATTTCAAGAGTCTGCTCTCCACTAGAAACAATTCCATGAACTGACCTTAAGCATGTGCTGCTGCTCTGTTTCCCCGATAGCCTATTTCCATGTAGCATAAATATAAATCTTTTCCTGAATCATGGCCTTTCCTTGTTTTGGTGAGCATAACCGTGCAATTATTTGAGTGCCCCCTTTTTTTTTATGTTTCCTTTGATCGTCTCCTTATTTTTCAGAAGAGGATCTTCGTTTATTGCAACTTGACCAAACACTATAAGAGCATAATTATATTCTTGATGCTTTACACATGAGAAACTGAAATGTTGACGAAGGAAATGTTGTCTGTGGTGACAAAAAATAGTTTTTGGTCACCTACAAAAATAGAAATCAGCCTTACATCTCGTCTGACATCATTGTGTGCTAAAAGGAAATGACACTGAGTTTTGTATGTTCTGTGTCCCTAGAAAAGGCAGGAGCCTTCACGTTCTTTAACAAATCTATTTTCAGAGTATGCAACTGTCCTTGGTGATTAAAATGCACAGATGCAGATTAATGTAGTCTTTGGTCTTTTTTTGGCCATGATAATGTGGCTGAATTTGCTACCCTGTGCATCTTTTAGATATATATTTTGCTTTTTTAGGTTTTCAGTGTTAGAAACAGACATAGTATGGATGAAAATTGGCAGAAAAATGTGAAAAGCTTCAGGATTTTGAGTCAGGTGGCAGAACATTCGGGAAGCTTCTGGCACACCACAGATGGTTGGTATAAACTGTTGTGGCAGAGCAGCTCTGCCAGGAACCCCATGGAGTTTATTTCTAAAGTAAACTTTTAAAAATACTAGGACTATTAAAGCAGAAAGAATAATATAATTTGTAAAGCACTACTAATATGTTAGTGTGTTGTTATGCCGTTCCATATAGCCCCATCTTTTTTTTTTGTTATTTCCTGGATTTAAGATTAGGATGCCATTGACTTTCTGGGCTGCGAGTGCACATTGCTGGTTCATATTCAGTTTTTCATCCACCAACCCCCTTAAGTCCTTCTCCACAGGGCTGCTCTCAATCTACTCATCGCCCAGCCTGTATTTGTGCTTGGAATTGCCCCGACCCATGTGCAGGACCTTGCACTTGGCCTTGCTGAACTTCACAAAGTTTGCATGGGCCGACTTCTCAAGCCTGTCAAGGTCCCTTCCCACCAGTGTCCAGTGCACTGCACAGCTTGGTGTTGTCGGCAAACTTGCTCAGGGTGCTCTCAATCCAACTGTCTATGTCGCCAACAAAGATGCTATATGTTTTTTTAAAGAAGATCTTAAAAAGATGTAGATAAAATATTTTGTTATTTATGTGTTAAGTTATATATATAAAAGAATACATTTATTATTTTATATACATATGTTTATTTACAAGAATAGGAATGTAAGATAACACAAGTTTTATTAGACTAAGAAATATCCTTACTTGAATTATGTTATAGAGCATGAAAAATTTGCTAGAGGATTGGCAATAGGAGCATGTCTATAACCGACACTCAAATAGGGATTTTTTTTTCTTTTTTATTTCCCCTTGTCATTGTTTTTTGGTGTTCATCTTTGGGTTTTTTTGTTGTTTTGTTTGGGTTCTTTTAATAAAGGTGAAAATGTTCTTAAGAGAAGAATAATGATGATCTGAAAAATTCCCAGACACACAGAAGAAATTTAATTAACACAAAATTTGGGAATTTGACAAGTTTTTTTCAAGAGTATTGTCCATATTTCAGAATTTCTTGGAATCGTGATTCGTGGCAAATCTTAGCTAACAACTGATATTTTAAGAAGAAACCTGTATCTGTATAATTAGTGTTAGATTCTTAATCACTTCTTTTACTTCCCTTATTAGCTAGAGAAGTCAGCATTTAGAAATGTCAGTCAAAGTGTGTACTTTTAAAGTCATAAAGGAATTCCAAGCTGTGACTCACCTCAATAATGATTCCATTGTATACTACTGCAAAAATGTAAGTGCTGTGTTAGCCATTTTAGATATCAGGTAAAATTTTTTATCTCCAATCTCAATATTGAGTTTATCTTAATATTGTGTTTGAAATAAATTAGTTGTCAAAATAAGAAGAGATTCACCTTTTGGACCAGTAAGATATATCCTCTAAGATAAAACCGTAGCCTCTCCCCCTTAAAGTCCCAAACATTGAGCACGTCCGTATTTTTTGTGCAACATTCTGATGTGAATTTTACTCAAGATTTCATTAAACTAGGTCATAAGGGAGGGCAAACTGAGGTTATCTGGGCTAATTTGATTGTCTCTAAAAGCTATGCATCTGTTGAATTTTCAATGAGGTTTTTTTTGCCCTCTGCACCTCAGCCTTTCAATCTGGTGAAAGAACTTATTTCTTTCAGGCAAAATCCCCATGAAGTTAGTCGCAAAATTCCATGGACTGAAGGCTAGACTTTTTGGATCAGTGTGTATGGATCTGTATTGGGAGTTAAATTATAGGCTGAATAAAATAGTTTGATACTGAGTTATGCCCAGCTGAATTACTTCATGTTCTTAAAAATTTTTTCTCCCCCTCCATGTTTGAAAGGAAGCGAGTAAAGCCCTTTCTGGGCTAAGTCAGAGAGCATAACCTATAACTGCTGTAAGAATGACAAAGAAGCCAGGTATAGAGTTTGGAAGGTGTTCGCATTCCTGAGATTATATAAGGAGCTGCATTTGATGGAAAACTTGACTGGTTGCTGATAATATGCATTTAGCAGTAGTCTCATGTCTTTTACATGGGATATGAATGCTGTGTCAAGCTTACCCCACCATTTCTGCTTTGTAGTATGGAACCGTGTTGGGAAAAAACACAAACATGGTTGTATAGCTACAGGGACCTCATTAGGTAATTAGGTGTAATCATCCTATGATTTACTATAGTGTGCTGTTTGTGGTGAATCTGTATCTGAAGCCGTATTTTCATGTTTCAGCCTCAAGACTGTTAGACTCATACGCTATTTTGTTGTTGTACCTTTCCACTTCCATAGCAACAATCTAGCTATTCTCAGCTCATAGTAATTGTGACAAAATGAAATTCCATCTGTTTTTGCCAAATGAAGTCTGAATAAACCTCCACTTGTTAAACAACACTTAAGCACTGGTTAAGCAAAGTAGTGTCTGTTGGCGTTGCACAAAGTAAACAAACTGCCCCGCTAGTGAGAGATGTATGTGGTTACACAGTGTCACAGCTAATTAATACTGCAAAACTGGGGTCAATGTAAGCATTGGAATAAGAGAGAGTTCTGAAAGCATACTTCAGGCCAGCACCACAGAATCAGGTTCAAAGCCTCATGCTATACAGTAATAGTGCTGATTAGGAAATCTAGTTAAGTCTCAATTCAAGTAGTGTTTTAGGAATGCATCAGAGTAAGAGTTTCATTGTTAAGA
>NW_010421702.1:24535-64012 GCF_000710305.1 Buceros rhinoceros silvestris | reverse complement strand
TTCATGTTTTAGAAATCTGTTGTTTTTCTATGGCATATTGTTATCAAATGCTTGTAATTCCCACTGCGAAAACTTGAGGGAAGATCTTAGGACTTTCAATTGAGTTATTCAATCAAGATGACATGTTCTAAATCCTCTTGACCTGGAATAATGACTTAGGCTGTTCTGTAATACCACTCTTAAGAAACTCTTCAGAACACCTGATGCTATGAGGATTTCTTTGCTTCTTCATGGACAATTTCTTTGTGACTTTTCAGTGCCTTACTGCCTTGGTACTGTTAAGAGATACTTTTAGTCTTTTCACCAGCCTTTCCACTAATTGCAGCATGAGGAGGCAAAACTATAAATTCTCTTCTTCCCAAGTTTTTAGAAATCTACCACAGAATTCAGTGAGAGCTCTGAAAACAGTGTCCATCTCCAAGACCTTGACAAAGCAATGATTTTATATGTGACCTGTAAAATGCAGGGAGGTGTCCAGGCCCCTAGTTTCACAGAAAACTGAAAAACTAGGATGGTTCTGCTCATCTGTATCTTGCTGATGGTGCTCAATATCTCTCCCTTCTGCCAATAGCAAGAATGGAAAATCAAGATATAGCAAACACTCCACGGCCATTTCAGTAGGCCCATCAAAATTTCTGCAGCTGCTCTCTGCTCAGGGCTCATCAAACACCTCTTTCTTCACAGTTTCTCAAACGCCTCCACCTCAGCATTTCAAGTAACTCAAGCTGCTTCCTTTCTTGCTTGCTCTCCTGCTTGCCTGCCAAATCCAGAAAACCTTTATTAAGGGCTTCCCTGTCAGTCATTCTGAAAGCCTCTTTGGAAGTCTGATTAGTATTTGCAGCCTATGTTAAGGAACAAGATGAATCTATCTGATGCAATTTATACGAAGGGGTATGAAGGAAGGGAACGATGTAACTGAAGGGTGAAGTCTTGTTTCCGTGCTGCATGATATCATCTCTGTGAGCAGTGAGATATTTTCACATTCTAAAGAGTTTTGCATGCAGGAATTTAAGATATTCAGTGTCATTTGGGGTTGTTAGGGCTTGCCTTTACTGCAGTGCCTGAGAAATTGGGTAAATTAGCTTGTGCTGGAGCTTGAGACCACTGTGCTGAAACTGCTACTATGGCACTGATAGTTTACAGTGAGCATAGATGTACAGCCTGTGCAGTCACGTCAGTACAGACACTCCCTTCAGCTTGCTAAGCCCATACAGACTGGATAAAGCATTTTAGAGGAAAGTAAAAGTTTTCTGTGACTTGTGCTCTGGATACCGTGTCTTATGATTTCAAAAATATTTAACACTCAATTCTGTTCACCCAGAAGAATAGATAATGGGCTGAATTTCACTTTCGCAGGGGTGCTGGAGGCTTGAGATGTTCTGGGGCTAGGCTGGCTGTGTGCAAGTGTGGCAGTGCAAACACCCTGACTGCTTGCACAGAGCTTGCACAAAAGCCCTGCAGAAACACCTGATAAACATCAGGTGCTACCCCCAAGGGCTACCGGGTGCCTCAGCGTTAGGCTCCGTTTACTGCCTCCTGTCTGTGTGGACTGAAATTGCCCACAGTTCACACTCCACCAGGGGATAAACAGAGCCCTGCCGGAGAACCATTTGGAGTTGGTTCTCCTCGGAGCAGCAGGCAGTCAGCTGGGGACTCTCCCTTCACATCAGGACGCGAGTCGAGGCTACTTCCCAGGACTCCCCTCAGATTAGGATGCTGTCTGAGCATTATCTCCCTGGTGACCTCACCCCGGTGTTGGTGAGTGACCCTCTTGGTATCTCTAAGTGGGAGATTCTCCCTTTGTATCAGTGAGCTGTGCACACTGTGGTTCCTCTTCCTTCGAGTGTGTTCTTTAGTGTTCAGGAGCCTGTTGTGCAGTAGTAATTCCCAGCTGACATCCGAACCTGTAATGAATTTGGTCAGTTGGAGTGCCAGGCAAATTTCATTTCACTAAATCCACGTTTTTTGGGGAGGAGCTGCTGTCTGTTTTGTGGGTGCCTCTGCGACAAGGCATGGGGAGAACTACCATGAACTCCCCATCTGGGTAGACTGCAGCCTATCCAGGCTCTGGTGAACAAGAAGTGAATGAGACACCTGGCTTCAAAATAATGATGTGATATGCAAAGCAATCAGCTTGCTTGCTGAAGGATGAGATCAGAGATACTGCTTTATTCATGTAATCCTGGTTAATCTAATAACCTTACACTTCATTTAAGTGCTTTTTCTGGCCAGTTGCTGTTGTAAATTTTGCTTAGAAATCTGGCTGCAGAAAGTTGATATTACCTGATTTAATTACAAAACAGCTATCAGAGCAAAGTAAAGAGAATAACTGCTGCCTGCCAGCTTCAGGTGCTGTTGAATGAACTGCAGAGAGTCCAAGTACCAGTGGCAGCAGGACTGTACCTTGTCACAACCACCCATAGCAGAAACTGGCTGTTGCCTGGTAACGGGGACTGTTACTTTTCTTTTTTACAGAGGTTCAGCAAACAGCTGAAGCAACCAGTTTGCAGAGCAGCTTAAGGTTTGAAAGGAACAAATAGTTATTGAGGAAAAAAGAGTCAAAGAGTGAGATCAGAGATTGTTACTTGGAAACAGCAAAAGCCAACACAACAGAAGGGTTGGGAGGAGAGGCAAAGGTGAAATAACAGTAGATTTATTTAAGGACTGGATGTATTTTTTTTTAATTGCTTGTACACCTAATGGCAATGCAGTTTTACACTTGCTGATCCAGAAGCATTTTCAGAAAGTCGTTTCTACATGTCTTCTCTTCTTCACCTTCCAGTCACTTCCTGCTACTCAGATTTTCATGTTTACCTTCTACTCTATTTTTCACTCTTTACTTGCCCCTCAGAAAGAGTTTCTTCTGTTACACCTTGTGCAAGGTGAGGGTGGTACTTATTTCAATACATGGCAATTTTGTTGAGACAACAAGGACACTTGAGATATCTGGATTACTACTGCTGATTCTGTGCACTGGGTGCATTGCTGCCAGGTAGAAGACACTACATCATCTGTGCATTTGGAAAATTTTTCTTCGTAATATCAAAGATTACAGAAATAGACTGAAAGGTTCCCTCATGTGAGCACAAGGAAGCCTTCACAGGTCCATTCTTGATCAGAGAACACAGAAATGAAGGTAATATTTTGCAGACTACTTCCTGTAGAAGTGCTGATTTGAATTCTGTTTTACAGGTGAGGGAGGTGCAGTTGGACTGCTCAGCTCTCATTTTCCCCATGGTTCCTTTCCATCCACATGGCAAATGTACATTGCTAAATTATTCCAGTAGATGAGGCTTCAGAAACAACTGATGGTGTGAATGAATGTAAAGCAGACAGGTTTATTTGTGATGGCTTTACCAGGGATAGTCCAATTCCACAGGTATTACAGGAGTTACCCTAGAGGAGATGGTCTGTCTCCTGGTGTGTACTTTGGTTTCTAGTGATACCTCTATTATATAGATTAGAATTACCTCAAATATTTTAACTTCGTTGTATTTACATTTTCACTTACATGTGCAGACTTAAACTCAGCAACAGGCTGTGCAACTTCCTCTTTCATTCCAAATTCTCATTTCTAATGGAGATCTCCCAAAATACATTGCTGGAAGGGAAATGGAACATAAGGAGCTAGGTATGAATACACTTTCCAGTGCAGCAGGCTTTTCAGGGTAACTTCATTTTAGTGATGCCTTGTGATTGCCTTGCAGCAATCAGCAGTTATTCACATGGATACTCTGGCGGGTTTCCTTTCTGTGAGATGCTACTGACCAGTATGCGGGAAAGCTTATCAACTGCGCTCAGGATTTGATATCACCATTGTACCAATGCAATACAGATTTTCACTCCTTGTCATCTCTGTGTATGTTAGTTCCCTCCTTCTTCAGTTTTCTGAATTGCACACCATTTTTTTCCACATACAAAATCCCATTTCTGCACAATCCTTTTTATCTCTACATAAGATTAGGCATGAAAAGATAAATCAAATGTGTAAGGCTTGGAAAACCCTAACCCAATTTCTAAAGTACCAATATTTAGGTTCACTGCCTAGCTGTCAGATTTATTCATACCTCTCCTAAAGCTATTTCAGTAAACTGTAATTCCTATAAAGATCTTTTGGAAAGTACTGTCTTTTACTTGAAGCAAAAGAAATGTGAAGTAATGTGTCCTTCTAAAAAAATTTTAGAGGACATAAAATAATAATTGTGTATTTTAAATACTATTAAAGAAATAAATACATATATGGTCCAATGGGTTTACATAACCTTATATAGTATTGCATCTCCCTATTTTACTGTATTACTGTACACTTCAGCTGTACTTACTATATTTATCTTCAAGAATAATGCAAGTGAATGTGTAAAAAAAATTTGACATAACATTAAAAATCTTTTGTTGAGGAAATTCAAGGAGATTGCTCTTAAGAATGAGTGTTGCAGCTTTTGGCTTTTCTTCAGTTGTGTATTTTAGACCTCATTCAGTTGTCACTGACATCTGTGGATCATGGTTTTTTTAATACGCCCTGGCATTCAATGAACATATTGTACATGCCTCTCTTTTTTCAACACTCTACTGGGGTCCCATAAGATGATACATTTGCTTTTCTTCTTCACTGGGGTCTGAAAATACTCTATTTTATTCTGTAACTATTATTCAAGTGACAAAATACCTTTATCTGGGCATATTCCAGCTTATTTCTTTGAATCTATTTAAAAGGAAAAGCTTCACGCAAAAGTGAAATCTGCATGTCTTAAATGACTTTAAAATGAGTGGAATAAATAAATTGGGCAGTAATTTAAGTCCCCAGAGTTAAATTATGCTAGTAGCTGTTATGCAGACAGTTAAAAAAATTCTGTGGACACTTCTCTTTAAAAGCAGTATCACTGCTAATTTCTAAAAGGAATATTACTAATCTGGGAAATTTGTTACAGTATAAACATTTCTGCCAGCTGTCTGTGCACCTGCGTTCTCTGATAGAGAAATTTTGGTTATGCAGCAAACACAGGTTTGCACTCAACCTGTGTCTTAAAATGACCTAAAAATTTATAGTTGTTTTATTTTTCATTTCTTGATATTACGGGCCAGCTGGCACGACTGATAGGCTGTTCGTGTGGAGATGTGGCTCTTCCAGAAGATTTCCTGTAAAAATAGTGAGTATTGAGATGTACTGAACTAGGATGATAGTGTCACAAACCACTTTCAGTATATGGTATTAAAAGCTTATCTGCTATATTCAACTTGCTAAACTTTGAGACTTTTTTTTTTTTTTTGGTTACATACAACCTGGCATTTTACTCTTAGCTGTGAGAGTAATCTCTTTTCCTAGAGATCTTGTAGAGCACTTAAAAGCCAATGGATTTCTTCTATTGGGTTGATAAAATAGTTCAGCAGAATAGCAGATGTTCAGCAAAGTACAGGCTATCATATTGTTGTGCATTATAGCTGCACATGCAACCCTGAAGTCATGTGGGCTGTATCATACTGCTGAGCCTCTTGTGAACATATTCTCAACAATAAAATGAAACAAAATTGAAAGAACCAAACTCAAAGGAATTCCTTTCAGCAGTCCCTCTATTGGTGCAATGCCACCAGGAAGAGATATGCTGCTCCCGGATCTGCAAATGACATGTAAAAGCCTCTCCACATTGGTTGCACTGTCCTGTGTCCTGTGTCTGTGTTACAGACGTGTTAGTTTTGCTGCGGTTAAGCTGGGTACCTCAGTCCAAAATCTAGGTACGAGAATAAACTAGCTAATTCTAGGACTGCCTAGATTTCTGTCAATAAAGTCCCCACGTCACGTACGTTTTTACTTCTGGCTGTGGCTAGAAATGTCAAATTCCGCCAAGTCTGGGCATTTTCTTTCTTGAATCCTGCCATCATTCATCAAGTGAGAGTTCCTCTGCTGTTTTCACTTAGAGGCCAGCTCTCATTGATGTCTGCTCTCAACACAGGGAGGCACGTGGGCACCCTGTTTGCCAATGGTTTAGTGAGCAGGCTACTTGCCTGGGGTTTGAGAGACTGCCGTTCAAAATATCCGTCCGCTCTGGAGTCAGAGCAGAGCATTTCCACTTTGTGTTAAATATTCATTAGGCCCTTGAGTGAAAAAGAGAGAAAATGATGGATTCTATTTCGGAGAGGCTGGGGCATTTAACTGTCATATAAGAAAGTTAAGTATAGGTTCTTTTTCCAGTGTTAGGGTAAGATTGTTTTACAGTTTCTAGAATTGCTTTGTCTGTGCTCCCTCTGTGCTAAGCTTGAAACGTGTGCTCACTTTACACGTATACATGGCCTGTTCTTGCACTTGATTGTAAGAGCCTGGATCAGATTCTGTGACAGGCCATTGGCTATGAAGTTTGTTTCCGTGCTTTGGATATAGACATGTCTTTTAATACCAATCAACAAAAAAATCTAGATTATTTTCTTTAGTTTTCATTAAATACTGCTATTCTACTTACAGTTCAAACATTGTACCTTTGTACAGCTGGATAAAAGCTTCATGAAACTGGATTTCTGGAGTTCTATTAAATTGTCAGCCACTTTTTAAAAAAAACCCTATTTTTTGCCCCAAATTGATGTTGATGCTTGTGAATTTATTAAATGAAGTGAGTTCTGTTGAAAATACATAAGGATATGAGGGCATATTAAATTGGCAGCTTCCCTAGTGAGGAGAGTTCATTTCAAGGTTGTAGGTCGGTGTTTAATATCCTTCAAGGAAATAATTAGAAGCAGTAAATAGTAAATAGCAAAACTCACAAAACCAAGGACTTTCTACAGTGTTACAGGAAGGAGTTCAAAAAGACAGCAAATGTAGTTTCCAGCAACTTCCTAGAGTTTTCAGCAGTTTTAGTGATGTGGATGTGCTGGCAGTTTAGAGCCAGACTGATGAACAAATGTCGACTCTGGCATCTTTCAGGTTTGGTCTCCTAAACATTTGCCGTGTTACGGATTTATATCTTTCAAATCCTCTTCTCCATTCGTATGTAAAAATCCTATACTAAAGTAGATGGGACTAGGAAGGGAGAGAGGGTTCCTGGGTCTGAAAGCAAAGACTGCAATTATGAAGTTGTCCACAGTGCTGTAACATAATCACTGGGCTTGAGACACTTGGTGAAACTTCTATCAGAAGGTGGCAGCATTGACGAAGAAAACAAGTAGAGAAGACGCATTAAAGTAAATACTTCTATACATTCTCACTTTTTACTTTGAATAAAGCGGTATTGTAGCAAGATAATGGCAATAAAATAACTGAATGAGAAAGAAACCTTAACATGTCTGCCTTCATGAGCAAATCACTGCCTTTAACAATGTATTATTGTTACGTGAGCCAGGATTTTCTGAGGTGGCCATCTGAACACCATGTGCGTGTAGCACTTGCACCAAGTTCAAAGTTTATTCCTGTTGAATACAGTTATCAAGTCACGCCTGTGGTAAACAGACCTTTTGACCTTTTTTTTAGATTAAAGTTAGCATCTCCCAGATGTAGGCTATGTTTAGACCTACTAGTCCAACAGAAAGGCTTAATGAGATGTGATTTTGTACAAATCATTGGCTCTTACATTTACCGTAGGCAGGAAGCTCTATTTGAAATTACTGACAGCAGCCTACATTGTGATATTGGCCTTACTGACACCTGACTGGTCAATACTAAATGTGTGCTGAGACTATGGCAGCGTCCCCTTGCATATTTGCTCCTTAGTTCAGCCTAAATATACTCAACATGGATTTGCATGTGAACGAAATGCAAGTAAATGGAGCTTACACTCTTGTTCTGTGGGAGTGTGGTATTCATTCAGTTCTCACTCCAGCATCCTGAAATAACAAAGCCTTGACATTTATGACTGAGGTAGATGGTTGTTGAGTGTGGGCTGAAGGGCATATGTATGTAGAGCATAACGTTTCTCTTAAACAAACAAACTAATTTAACTTCTATTGTCTGAAAGAGACTTCTTAATTGGGAGCTAGCTTTAATAAGCAATTCATCCAATTCCAAAATTTGCAGACAGGTAGCTAAATCAGATGCTTTACCATTGTGTTACTCTTTTCAAACTCTTCACTTAGTGACGTGAAAATACGTGGGTTCAAAAGACTGTTTTGTGCGTCAATGGAATCAAGCATGTGGCAGATTCATTAAAAAAAATCAGTATACGTATATTTATGGCAATTTGCAACAAATGACATATAGAAACCAAGAAGCACAATTATAACTTCTTTGCCAGCTTGCAGAGCCATATTCACTCAAGTTTTTGGGTGCAGCACACTTCCTCTGTCTGCAAAGCTGCAAAATAATTGGCCATTCTCATGAGCTACTACTGTCTTCCTTTTTTTTATGTCTTTTTTTTCCCTCTCTCCTCTCTCTCTCCTCTCTCTCTTCACTCTCTCTTTTCTCTCTTCACTGTCTTCTCTCTTTCTCTCTCTTTTCTCTCTTTCTCTCTTCTCTCTCGCTTCTCTCTTTCTTCTCTCTTTCTCTCTCTCCTCTCTCTCCTCTTTCCTTTTTTTGCCTTTTTCTTTTATTTTTTCTCTTTTTTTCTTTATTTTGCTTTTCTCCTTCCTTTTGAAAGAAAATTTTGCCAACTTTCTCTTTTCGCCTTTGTCCTGCTTTCCTTTATTTCTCTGCAGAACTTCAGTGTTGTGTATCGCAGGATACAGGATACGTTCTTCACCAGATCCATTCTTGCAACATCAGAGGTTCACAATAGTATAATTAAAAGGAGAACTAGACTTCATGTCTGTGTGACAACTAGTCCTTCATCTTCTTACCTACTTCCTGATAGCTCTGATGGCTTCGTTTTGGCTCTTCATACTGCTTGACTAATACTTCCAAATTTCCTGTTGCTAAGATCTCATTAAAATACATTAATTGTATTTTACATATACCTTTGTGTGATAATAAGTGATCATAGGGTGATAGGCAAGAGAAACAAAGTAATACGACAAAGGGACTCCAATGTTTTAAATAAAGCCTAATTATTTGGTAAAAATAAATAAATAAATTCATTGTTCTTTTCTCTTTCTGCAGATCTTCAGAGTACCATAATGGAAATGCAGTCAGATTTTGTTCATGCTTGTGGCATGTTCATTGCTTGTTTACTGTCTTGGTTATTCCTGTTTTTAATAGTCTTCCTAAAAAATTGTTCTTAAAATTTAAGAATGCCATGGTCAAATTTTGTATGTATAATCCATCAGCTTCGCTGAATCTTTTTCCCTGTTTGAAACTTTTTTCACCACTATCACCCTTTGCAGAGAACTTCAGCTTTTCTCTTGCTGTTTCCATTTTCTGCTAATATATTAGCATGCTCTCTTGAGAATTCCATGTCTTTGCATTTTTTCTTATAATGAGGCTATAAAAATGTGTATAAATATAGATGTATATTCTGGTTTTAGATATATTTTAATATGTATCACAGAGGTCATGATGTTTACCATAGAGAACAAAGAAATGGATTTCTTCCACTTATATCCTGTTGACATTTTAGCACTCAGTCATCTTGTCAACGAAAATCTTGTACCTAACTACACTACGTTTGACTCCGTAGCATTTGAGGTTAAAAACTTCCCAAACCTGCCTCTTGGAATGATGAATATTTGTTTTCCTTCATATGTGTTCTCCTTTTTGCTGATGGGAAGGGTGGAAAGTATCCAATTTAATTTTTCCTATCATCCCTATACTACTCTAGGTTACAATGTTGTTTTCTTCAGTTTACTTCAGTAGCAGCTGAAGAGATGAAGAGATACAGTGATGGTCTGCCTGATTAAAAGTTGGTTTAATGATCTGTGTTCTGCATTACTTTTAGCTTGTCATCCAGGCACTTTGCCATTGCACACGTGAGGTTATGGTCGTGATAGGGAAGTGAAACTCCTATATCGTGTTCCTGGCCGTTAGAAAAATTTATGTCAGGTCCTTCCTGTTAATATGGGCCCAAGTAGGTGATTGTGGCAGTCTGGATAGAGCACTTGAGTTTTGTGGTTATGTCAGCATGAGTGATGAGTTCATTCTGTTATTCCTTTCTGCAGTTTAGATTGTGCACTGCTTTTTGTACTTTCCTGTTCCCAGCTTTTCAAAGCGGGTAGTTGAAAAGCCTCTTGCAAGCTGACTTATAGCAGTTCATTAAAGGTAGCTTTCAATCACTAAGCTTTTAAAATTCTGATTTCTCTATTTCTATTAACCTGAGCTGAGTTTTATTAAACATATGTATTAATCAAAAACAATACTACAAGCCTGTTGGCCTTGCAGCTCTGTTCTAATCAGCACGTATTAGTAAAATTTAAAAATTAAATTCCTGTAGGAATTAAGTACAACAGTAGTGTTATATGTTTAAAAATAATTAAAATTTTAAACCTTCAGTCTGAATGCTTCAGCTAGGATTTTGTGCTGTAACTTTTGTGTGCATAATTAGATTTTTATGGATTTTCTTATGATATTGTGTTTGTAATCTTATCAGAGCAATATATTCTGTCATTGTAAGTACTTACATACTGTAAGCCATGGACAGTGCCTCTTTGTCATAGGCTACTTGTCTGGTAGTCAATGTATATTGAATTGTATGCTGTACACAGCAAAAGAATTTGGTTTTTAGGTTATAAAATCAGCATTTTTAAAAGATGATTTGCAGAATATGAAGAATTTTTTTAAGATCTCTGAAACGTCAAATTGTTTTTGAATGAATATTTTGACATAGATTGATGTTATTACGGTAGACAAATAGGAATGGACATTTCATAGTGAGAATCTTACAATTTTCAGATTATCAGTATATGTTCACCAGTGGAAGCTAAAGACAAAAGATTGCTGTTAGTTGAGTCAATTGTCGTGATGCTAAATATGCCAATCTCCCGATAGTGCCAGCAGTACAACCCGTGCTGCAATAATGTTAGAACAACAGTGGTAATTCCTCTTTATACAGTAGGGGTGGTAGTTGCTCAAGTATAATAAAACCTTGATTGTACCACGGCATGGAAATAAGGTTTTTTTATATGGTACAACCTGGATATTTTTCTTCTGTAGAACTGGCATGTGATCATGAAAATTATTATTGGGAATACTTTGATGGCTTACAGTTTAGTATTAACTCTGAGCTGCTTTGTGATTTCTGTTCTTTTTCTGAGTTAGAGGATGAAGAGGAAGGTGTGTTCGTGGCTTTTGTGGTCAAGTTAGGCACAGGTACAATATTTAGTTTTTAAATTATGGCATCCTTATCTCTTACTTTGTGGTTTTACTTTGGAGCAGTGAATCATAGCTCTCTTCACATTGGTTTAACAGCAACCCTCCTATTTGCTTCATTCAATTCAGTATGATATGCAAAATCCTTGTTTTCTTGTGAATTTTTTTTTATTCTACTAGTGCACGTTAGATGTCCCCTTTAGAAAGGGATGGGTGCATTTTTTCTGGCAGTTTTATACCGTATGATGCTGTGGAGGTAGGGATCAAATCAATCTGTAGAGTGCTGGGATCTCAATCCTGAAATGGCTTAGGTCTTGTAATACTCAAGAAATTCATCACCCTCTTGTAGAGCTGTAAAAGCTATTATAAGGGAGTATGTTTTTAAGTGTGTTTCATTGCTCCTGTGTGTTGACTTACGAGCATTCTTGTACTCGTATACACCATTTCTCCATTTCCACCTGCCAGGTTCCTGGGCTCTCTCTGTATATTTCTCTGCTCCAGGTCTTGATTTGGGTTCTCCTTCTGTACTGTTACCTCTCTACTTCCCGTTTACTATAACTAATATTTATTTTCTTTCTTTTCTGGATGATTAGTCTATCAAGATGTTATCATATTAAACTGTTGAGAGAATGGCTGATGATGAAATTGTCAACAGGCGCCATCAGCCATTTCGTGACTATACACCTGCTTGGTGATGATGGCTCTGCTAGCCAGGTGTCTGAATCTGCATATCTTCCGCTCTCCTGTTTTGTTATTCTGGGTTTTCATTTGTAAAATTAGTAGGGTTCTGTCACGTAAAATGTGGGGGGTTGAGTGGGTGGAATGTTTGAGTAGCAGTACCACAAGCAGACTAGTAGTCTTACACCACTGAAATGAGTATAGCGAATCATTTTGCTGAGCATTTTATGATGACTGTGGGTCGGAGGCTCAGTGGTAGCTAGCTTGTCCAGTTAAGGCAGCTCTGGTTGGACATGAAGTACAACTAAGCGCACTTCCATCTTGGCCCACATCAGGTCTGATCTTGGGGCCAGCTGGAGAAAAAAAAGTTGCTAAGCAATTCAAAGTAGTTGCCAATCTTTTCTACCATTTGATGTCAGAAGCAGCTATAACTGCTGTTACCAAGAGGTGAATGGTGAGCTTTTCCTTCCACTGGGGATCTAGGTAGAATTCAGTTAATATTTTGGATTTCTAGGTCTCCCAGAATCATTATATAGTTATTGTTTTGGACTTTGTCAGATCCAGATATAAATGTTATTAGGAACTAATACTAGGGTTATGGGTTTTCTGGTTTGTTTTGAGGCTGTTGCAGCTTTTTCTTCCCTTTCTTGTATTTCTTCTTTTGTCCCACACTGGTTGTTTTAGCTGTTTCCTACTACTAGCTGCCAGCTGCTGTTGTTTTACTAACACTTCACTCTCTCAACAGACAAGTAGGAGGGAAGCAATGCCCAGACGACTGTGTTTCTCCTCTTAAAATCGGTGCTCCCTGAAGCTGAACAGGTTAGCATAATAGCCAGACCTTGACATTTTATAAGCCTTTTAGATGTTTTGTGCTTTTATTAAAGCAAAGTGACTAAAGTCAAGATATAAGTTTGTATTTTATTTATTTATTTAGTGAAAGCTGCATTTCAAGCTTTTCTTGTTTTGCAGAGAAAAGCTTGAAAATACTACTTAAGTCTCAGAGACTGGAAGGCAAATAACAGGATCCCTCAGATTGTTCTCTAAAGCTCAGGACATTGGACTGTGACTCATGATTGTGAGTACACGAGATGGACAAACTCAGTACTGTCAGTCTTGCTTCTCTCAGCTGTTAGCTGCTTTGCATTAGATAGGACAAACTGGCTCAAAGGCATGAATCACTAAGCTTTTCCTAGTAGAGGAAGGTCTGCAGACAGTGAACAACAGATCTGAAAGGAGTAGTGGAACACTAATTGGCACTAGTCAAGTTTTGAAGGAGAATTCATGTCATACCGATACCTTGCCAAACTGTATTGCTGTGGCCATCTACTTGTGGTAAATGCACTTCATTTTTGCCTTTTACTTCACCTTTTCTGTTTTCAAATTCTACTCAGGAAGTACTTTGCTCTTTCTTAGGACACTTAGCAGCAATAAACCCAGATCACTGTCAGTATTTCTCCTTTTTCTTTATTAAAGTTTTTATTTGGCATAGAAATGGCAAATAAATGAAAATAAAACTGTATCATAAAGCTTCTCATTGAATTTTATTCCACAAGATTGTTTGCAAAGGCTTATTTTTAAACATAACATTCAGGGGGAACACTATACTGATTTTGGCCATCTAGTTTATGAGTACCTTTTTTGTGCGTTAGGATCATACTAGTAGAAAGGGTGGCATGTTATTCAAAGTCTGAGCATCCAAACCAAAGCAGAATAGTGAAATTACATGCAAAACTGGAAATGCAGGCCTGAATAGTCAAACCTGCCTGCTAAAAACTAACGTAGGAATTCTTGGTTAGACATGTAACTGTGAAGTCTAAGGTTGTGCTGCACATAGCTGATTAATTCTAGCCAGATTTGTCTAAAAGTCCTTGTTAGCAGCTCTGACTTCTACCAAGGGAGGCCCTTGGCACAGATATTTCAATATTACTCAATCTTATTTTACATATATATATAAAATACATATCCATGTATAATGGATATATATATAAAGGCAAAATCTTATATTTGTGTAACTGCACACCTCAGTTTGAGAACTGTTAACAATTGCTCTGAAGAGCAATAACTGAAGTTGCTTGTGGCTGTATTTTTTATTAGCACTAAGCAAAATATTTTTGAAAGGGGAGTGAAAAGCAGTTTACTGAAAACTGGGAGTTTCTTTGCTTCGCTGATTCCTAACCTTGCTCAATTCATGTCAATTTGTGAATATCTTACTGATAAAATATTCAAGCTTTTTCGTATCATATAATTAAAAACACCTTTAAATTTGCTGCAGTTTGGTTTTCATCATTTTAGCTAAACGAGTGAGACAACACTCCATATTTTGTCTTACTCTCTCAATAATACTGTTATTGTGGTGATAGGTGGCAACTTGTTAACAGTACAAGGGCAGAACTCAATTTCTGAGATGTAGCTACTTGAAGATACTGTGTATTTTATTTTATGAAGAGGGATGCAGTCTTCCTTAGTAACTTGTTTTTGTGTGTGTGGTCTATACATGCCTTTCATGATGACTTTAAACTGGGACTATTATATTATTTAGTATTTACTACGTATTACTGTTATTATGTGTTACTATTATTTACTATGTATTACTCGGTATTTATTATTTATGTATTTATTAACCTACCTTTGCCTGGCTTTTCTGTTTCGATCTAATCCATTTTGGTTCATATCAATGGCGTATAGAGATGGGATTATTTCATAGAAGTAGTTAGAGGATAACGAAGAAAAATGGTGTATTTCATAGAAAGAACAGACTGTAAAAAAGGTCGTCTATAATCTATCAGAGGCATAAACCCAATGCCTTGGAGACTGTACAGAATCTGCTCACTGTTTTTGGCCACAAGCATCACCAGATATAGGAATTAAAGACAAATCTAACAGCTATCATGTCTTTCGCCTTTCTCCACCATTATGTCTCTGAGCAAGCTATGAAGAAGTTACTTAATACAGCTGTTCCTGTCAGGTCTTTGCACAGGTTCCTGCCAAGATTATTTTATGAGAAAAATGTTTTTGTAAAATACTTTAAATTTGCCTTGGCTATATATCACTTGTTTTGATTAAGGAGTACCTCCTGTACAAGCTGACAACTACTCACCTTTTTCACTGCAGAAGAAAAATTGTTGATCTCCTTTTGATGATTTGTTTCTTCCCAGAGCTGTCATTCCATCTTGTGCATCCTCCTCTGCAGCAAACAGCTGAATTAAGGCTCAACTGCTCTGTTTTTCCCTTAAAAAACTCAAAACTACCTGCCATATCTGATTGGTGGTAGAGGCTTCATGGACCGCTGGATGTAGAACTGAATCAGGAAAGACAGAAAAAATGAAAAGCATTAAAATAGTGATAAGATGGTTAGAGCAAAGATAGATTGACCTTAGACTTCTTTTTTTAAAAAAACAAACAAACAAAAACCACAAACCACAGTGAGTCTCAGAGAAGAGTCTGTGAAAACAGGAGATTAGGAAATGATTGGAGAATAACGAATAGCAAGAAGAACTTCTTAAACATGACTTAATATCTTAAAAGCAACATTGACTTACAGATATATGTTAAAAGCAACAAGAACCGAAGAGACAAGAGCAAGGAGAGGAGATACGTAAATTTGGATATCTAAAATAATTCATCTGGTTAAATGTTTTTTAAAATTTGGAAAATATGAAAATATTATTCATGCAGTGAATGCCCGCCCTGCCCCACCCTAGATT
The DNA here is from genome assembly GCF_000710305.1 of Buceros rhinoceros silvestris. NCBI lineage: Eukaryota > Metazoa > Chordata > Aves > Bucerotiformes > Bucerotidae > Buceros > Buceros rhinoceros. Next base: position 48,475 of record NW_010421702.1, on the reverse strand, counting down.
CCTCAGTTTGAACACTTTGGTTTACTGCGCCTCACAGGTTAGTGGATGGGTAACTAAAATGCATGTGACAAAAGCTCAGAGAGTCTAATACGAACCTTCCAGGAGAACTCAATGGGACTGGTAAATCAGGAGGAGAATTACTGGGTCACTCTGTTTCACCAAGAGCTAAAAACCTTTGCTAAAAACCTTTCTCGTAGCCAGCTTATTCCTTCCCCATGCCAGTAAAGCCTTAGTTTTCATGATTCATTGTCCTAAAAATAGAACCCTCGTTAGTTTTTTGAGATTTATTGTGCCCACAGCTAGGAAGAGTCCCACTAGCATCTTGAGAACCAAGAGAGAAATATTAACTTTAAAAATCATACACTGGTAAGTTATTGAAATGTCTTTGTATTTTGTATTTGTCATTTAAGTCTCTGTCCCTGTCATGGAAGCTGCTGTTGAAATCCTTCAACATCAACACTCTGCCATTTAAAACTTACCCTGCCAGCATGCCATCTGTTTTGATCAGGGAACCACTTTCTACGTGAGCTGACTCCTACACATATTGCACTTCGTAAGAGAAAAATGTATTTGATGAAGAGTAAAAAGCCTAACCCTCCCTTGAAAAGCAATGCTCCTTGACTCAGTTAAAAAAAAAAATCTTAAAATTAGATAAGTACACTTTCTTCCCTATCTCCCATTGTTTTAGATTTCTAGGCAGTGGAAAAAACTCATAGTAAAGTGAGTCAAGCCCGCTTTGTAATTGCATTCTGTACCTCCAAAGCTGGTTGCATATGTTAATATATTCCCAGTCAGGGCAGAGATGCTGGCCTTTGAGTTTATTTCTATAGAAACTTTACTTTGTATGTTAAAAAAAAAAAAGAAAGAAAAGAGAAAAATATTTTTTCTATGCATGGCATCTGCAAAGAGCAGTGGAAATAGATTTCTTAACATTTTTCTAGCTTTGTGAAGGCTGTTGTAATCAATATAATTTACTGATGATTGTATGTTATTTTTAATAACAGATACCATTAGAGTAGGTACACCTGAATGAGACAGTCATCTTGATATTTAACCTCAATTCTCACTTGATGGGGCTTTTTTGTTAACAGTGTATCAATGTCTTTCACAGTCATAACAGTGCTCTGTGCTTTGTGGGTGGAGGGAGACAAGAGAGAGAGAGATGAGATGTACATCCACGCTCTGTGCTGAGGCAACGTGTTAGCAGTCCCACAGCTGGCTCTCAACAATTTGCTTTATTCCCACAGTTCCAAAGCCTGAACCTGTGGCTAGAGTCCCTGAAGAGGTGTGGTGGGTCATGTTGATTACCTGATGAGGTTTTTCTTTCGGTGATTTTGTGATTTTGTGATTTTTTGTGATTTTCTTTGGGTGATTTTGTGGTGCTGACTGCAGATTCAGGGAGCAGTTCTCTGACAGCGTTCCTGACTACAAATATCTCTTGGCAACACACGATCATGGGAAGACAAATAAGAACAGACCAAATGGTGGTGACAGTGATAGTTGCTACTTTCTGTTGTGGAAAGCCTGACTACACGTTTTAAACTAACTTACCAAAATGGAGAGCAATGGGTTAAAATACTTGTATTAGTAAAGACCAAGGAGTCCTTTCTTACAGCTTATTAGTGTTAAAAATAGCATGCAAAGGAACTGCATTATTCCCCTTTCCCCTCTTTGAAACTCTCTTTAGAAACTATGCGAGGATCTGGAGATTTAGTTTCTTGCCTCTTCTGGAACTACATCAAGTAATCCTTTCCAGGAGGTTACCAAATTCCATCTTATAACTGCTTGGCTCTCTTGTCGAGACCTATATGTAATTTTGAGTCTGAATTTTTTTCATGGCCGGTTTATAACCAACTGTTCTTGTGCTGACACCATCAGCAAGCTTAAATAGTTCTGTCTTTAATTTATCCTATAAAGTAATGAAGGACATACCCGATCATTTTACCAATCTAAAATAAAACACATTCTTTTGGTCTCCCCTTATTGAAATCACAGTTCTTCAGGTTGGTCCCAGTAAGATTTACTAAGAGTGCAATACTGGTAAAGTGCTTCTTACAAGCTCAGCAGCAATTCCACTCATTACCTACTTTATGGACTAATAAATCGATAAAGGAAATTCAGCTTTCGTTGTTTTAGAGCCATGAAATACTGTGAAATGCTGTGAAGAGCATTAGATCAGTCCTCCAAAAGAAAAAGAAAAAAGAACCAAACACAACAAAACTCCTTAGTGTTTCTCTGACCTTTATTCTGAAAATTCCTCTAGTATTTTCATAGAATATTATCCTGAAATTTATTATTTTTCTGTAATTTATCTTAATACTGCACTAAAATCCCTAATAGAGTAGTGGTGACACAGATGAAACTCTCCATCCACAGGAATACAAACTCTTTTTAGATAGCCTGTGAAGAGTGGCTCAATGTTAGGAAAATTGTGAGGCAAGCTGTTAGTGAATTATTGTCAAGGTCAGAGAATGCACATTTATTTTTCCGGTAGCTGTATCATTATCAGGCTCTTATGATATATCCACTTGTACTGAAAATGTAGCTAACTTACCTTGGTGAATTTGATTTATTGCCATTGCAACTGACAAGGTTGCCCGTTTGTTAGTGCTTATTTTATATTTGAATAACTTTCAGCACATAAATTTGAGGAATTGCTTGAATATTGTAGCTGTTCTGTATTTCATGGAGAAAGCTGGACCAGAAGAGTGATGCTGTTGATATTTCTATTTTGAGACTGTCCACTTTTTCCTCTAAATCAAAATAATGCCTGCATTTTTACTTAAGTGTGTCTTTTGAGAGAAATTTATTGCAAACAGTAAAACTTAAATGAGAAAACTTATCTTTATCCTGAATAAACTGTGACACAATCTTCAATATAGTTTATTTTACATTCATTGAATATCATAAATGCGTTTTAAAAAAAACACTGAAAAAAGACAAAGAAAAGACATTGAATTCAAAAGGAAGTAACTATTTATATATGAGTTTCTCAAATTAAACTTAAGTTAAAGAATGGGTGGAGAAGGAATATATGAGTAAGTATATCATGCAGGGTGGAAGAAGCTCTCAAATGCATCGAGAAATGAGGCCTTTAAGTTTCTTATTGACTTCAGTGGTGTTACATCAGGCAGAGGAGCACAGCTTAATTACAGCCAATACTAGCTCAGCCTCTTCCCAGAAGGATGCACTTTTAAGTAAACACAACTGTATAAAAAGCCAAGTAAAGAAAAAGCAACACTGATTACTTGCCCTTAACATCTCAAAGTTTCTTTAACACATCTCAATCCTTTCAGGTCTCCGCCTTTGCTGTGAGGAAGAAATGATTCATTTAACTCACTTTTCCCCCCTGTATCACCGTGGGCCATCACCTACATACATCCAATTCTATAGATGTCAGCTTGCCCTGATTTTTAGGGGTCAGGAGGGGAGCCAGTCAGAAGCACAACTTACATAATCTCACGGTGTGATGGGAAGAAGGGGTGCATTTCTTCAGGGCCCCATGTCATCATGTTGACATTCAGGATTTCTCAACTTCCAAACCGTCTTCTCAGCTAGTTCTGCATTTTTAATAATAGTGGAGAAGGAAGACAGGAAGATTCATCTCCTGTCCTACACTATAATGAATATATCTTTCCTAACCAGAAGGTCAAAGTACTAGTTTAATGTCAACAACAGCAGTGAGACTGACAGTCACAACTCTAAGAATAGTTGCAATGGCAGGACAGAGTGCCTTTTGTTGAAGTTAATCATGGAAACTCTGATGTTGTTCGGTTATTTCAAGAAACTTTCAGTTTATAGCATCATTTGCTGCTGCAGTAATTTTCACATTATGAACACCATCACTGATAACTGGACTCCTCATTCCTTCCAGTCACTCAATATTAATAATTGGAAAAGTGCCTTTTGGGGATGGGGAGGAACCAGAACTCTTCTTCTGTTGGATTTTAGCAGCATGATCCAAGCAGATGTTACCTGCTAACTTTATTGTGAACATCTGTTTATCTGTTGTAGAAATCAAATGATGCACATATACAACGCTAAGCTGAGCTGAGAATGAAAAAGCTCAGGACTTTTCCTCAGCAATGAAGTCCACCAAGGATATTTCATCTCATTGCTCTTTCCTCTTAATCCACTTGGTCAAATTCAGGCATTGAGTTTTCAGTTTCAGGCCTCTGCTATATTAATTCGCATTAAGAGAAAAGCTGCCTTTCTGCATAGCTCTCACCTCCTGTAGGACTATATTCCAGTGGGACAGCAGAATAACCAACACCACTAGAGGAGCTTACGCGTGTAGCAAGTAAACCTAAAAAGGTCAGAAAGCAAAGCAGTGATTTGCAGGTGAGATGCTGGGCATCGCACACATGTGGTTGCCTCAATATTTCTTACTGAGAAAAGAACATGAAAAAGGATTCTGTTCATGAACCCATTATTAGTGCTATGATTGGTGGTTGTTGAATTGGTTTTTGTATAGAACTTTATGAAAATTAGAACTAAGCTATTTTAATTACAAAATATCTACTGTATAATTAGCACCAATTAATACAAAATGTGTTCAATATATTTTATACGTAATTGAAATTCTGTAAAAATAAACCGTAATAATATAAATAATTTTTCAGGATGAAAAGTGGGTTAAGATAAGCAAATTTCATGCTTTAAACATTAAGATAAATATTCCCTGGTGCATTAAAATATTGTGTTTTAGACTGTTAAGCTTTTCATTGAATAATAAATATGAGCTTCCGTTTTATGTAATTAGTGCAACCCATATTTTTCTGTAGAGAAATGAAATGTTGAATCATACATAAAAAGTAGCTATGAGTATTTCATTACCAAATATAATTCAGTCATTTCCACGGACTTATGGAAAATGTTATTCACCTCTTGGGGAAAACTTTTGGCAGTAAAGTGTAGTTTTGCTTGGTGTATAGTTTGAATTGCTTGAATCTCTGGTTAGTTAGTCCCTTCTGGGGGGTCTATTATACACAGACTGGTTCAGAACAATAGCTTTTAGCAGTATTTTATGTCTTCAAAGCCTTATTACTAACGTTACAGAAGGCATCCTTAATCACCATTTCTGAAAGGATATTGAGAGGTTAACCTGTGATTTCTAACGGTTTAGTTTTTACTTGATTATAAAATCTGCAGTCTAATGTCATTGTGTGAAATCTGTATGCAAGAATGACAATTTCCAAAGCATTTCAGGGAACCATGATTTTTATTTCTCAGGCTGTTTCTACATTTTCATGTAGCCATTCCTGTGGTGTAAAATAAGGACATCATCTGAAGTATGATTATGCTCTGAATGCCCAGTGAAGCTTTTAAAATGATACCTGACATCCAGTTGCATAGCTATAGATAGACTTTTTTTAAAATTCACTTTTTACAAAGAACATCCATTAGAATCTGAGAGAAATGGAAGAAAACAAACATTGCTTTGCTGTTCTAATATTCACTGTAGCTGAGAAAAACTCTTACCAAAGAGAATTCGGTTATACTTCCCCAATTCTGATTTGGCCTTTTGAAGTAAAGTCCTGAGAATTAGTTGTACATAGTTCTTTTTATTAACATACTTCTGTTTATTAATACTGAGGGAGTTGTTATCTGGCATCCTTATGCAGTCTGTAAAACTAGAGGCTTAGAATTATCTCTAGAGCATATACTCATCAGAGTAATACAGAGCTACGTGACAGTTTTGAAAGGTCTAGTCTGGCTTCTGCTAGCAGAATAGCTGCAGTGGCAGAATGCAGTGTAGACTACAGGAAATGTTCTCGAGCAGACCTGTAAATGTGGAAGATGGTAGCCTTCTCTGAGCCTTGCTCCGTTACTGCCACGTAGTACCCAGGATAGCCTGTGCAAAGCTAGTTTAGATACATTAAGGCTAGCAGTGGCTGTGCCTAGTGTACGAGTGTTCCAAGAGAATCTGATGTGTGGTGTTCTCCAAGAGATGTTACAAGATTAGGCCCAAATTATTTTATAATTGTGTAAGGCTTTAATTATAGGAACTTAGTGACTGGCTACATTAACACTTTAGGGATGTGGACTTAAATAAAATTCTGTTGTTGAATTATTTTCTTTCCCAGAGGTCTGAGCACTTTCTATTTTTCCTTCTCTCAGGAATCTGCTGTGCCTAACAAACAGAGGAGTGATCCATATAATTATGAGATTCCAAGTTGCACGTTCCCTGATTAGCCTTATGACAGCTCAACTAGTAGGCAGTGGGCACCCTATTTTCAAGGCGTACAAGATATGTTTCATCCTAGCAGAGCTCAAATATTCCATGTTCTTTGTTTTTACATAAATATAACAAAAAGAGTTGACGTGGCCTTTGCAAACAGTTGCTTCCAAACTGAGGAGAGAATGGGGAGGGAATGCTAGTGAAATTTTCGTCAAGGTTGCCAGTCCAGGATAGTTGGTATCAGATCTCTATAAACCTGCATGCAAAGCACAGAGAATCTTCTTTGTACAGATGTCATCAGAAATAAAACACCTTGATGTTGTTTTTATTTGTTTGTTTGTTTTTTTTAAATGTATCCTGTACTTGAGTAAGTATTGTCTCTTCATATCTGAAGTGTGCACTGAGAGTACTGGTGCTAAAATGAAAATAATATAAAAGAAATGTCATAAACCACTGCAAACATTGGCAATGTTGGTTAGGGATAGCTTATGAGCCATTGTAGTTACTTTGTTTGGCCCTTACTGCTTTGAGGTTCAACTCCATTTTAAAATTCAAAACAGCTTGAAAAATCTGCTTTGAGGAAAAACCTGATCTTGATTAACTGAGATCTTTGTCAGTAGGTGTGCAAGTTGAGATGGTGAAAAGGAAGACGGTATTAACACAGGTCCTATTGTTTCCTTCCTGGAGTCTCTAAAGATATATAGTTGTGATGGTAACATTTAATTATAGGAAACAATATTCAGTTATTTTCAAGCTGGTCAAAACTCTAAATTTCTGTCCATTGATTCTGAATCAAAATAAAAAACTTGAAAGGCTTAGTAAAAAGATTCCTGAAACTTTCATTTGGGGGATATTGAAAATATTTTCTGGAAACATTTTATTCCAATAAGACTGAAAACCTTTGAAGCCTATTTATGTACATTTTGATAAAATATTTTGAATTAATCATGATCCATAGAGTAATCTGAGGGGGAAAAAAAAAAAGGGCAACCTGAAAAAAAGTAGAAATGTGGTTTTGTAGTGGGTTAAGTTGTAAAATACTGTGATCGTAAGGAGTATATTTCTTTTTCTCTCTGGGAAAGAGACAAATGATAACTGCTTCTCCAGGTGGAAACTTTCCTTTGGGCAGTTGGGAGTCTTAATGCTTGTCAGTTTAAGTATCTGTAGGCTGTGGGCTGTATGTCCTCCTGCTTCTCAGCTATTGCATGTAATACTCGAGATAAAAGTGGCAAATAGAAGATTCAAGCAGAATTCTGGGTTGTCTAATAGAGATTAATGTATTTTTATGAAAGAATAAGAAGCGACTTAGAATCCATTATTGTAATTGTGCTTAAGCTCATTAAAATTATATCAATACAAATAAACTTTGGGGTAATGACTAGTGTAAAGCACTCAAGAAAACCTATTTCAAGTACTACTGCTCTTTATGTTATGTCCACATAAAGAGTAAAGCAAAGTGATTATCAAATCAAACAGCAAATTGGATTAAATATCTAACAGAAATGGAACAGTCAGTCATCACAGTAATACCTAAAATTCTAACACCATTTGGTTATGGATCCTGAACTTCAGGTCATTTATAAGAATGTTCATATAGCTGTGTAGACAGAAACTGGATTTTGAATTTGCATCTGAAATGCTGTCTTTCTTCTCAGTTCCTGTTTCAAGTCCAACCCTTTCTTTCTTCCAAAAGGAGGTTTTATAATGCTGATCTTAACAGAACACTCTTTAAAAGTGAAAGTTCGGTAAGTCTCATGTAGGGGTTATCAAATGTACTACATGCAAGGAGGAAAGTCTCTCATATCCCCAGGAACCACCTTCATCTCAGTCTTTAGAGCAGAGTAACTGTTTTCAAGCACCAAGAATTGCACAGCTTCCGAATCCAAGCTTGAAAATTATTGTTGTATGTGTGATATATGAATTTATCAGCTTGGACACCTTTGTATCTTTTCCCTATATGGTATAGAACACCCTTTGTGTGCCTTTCAGCTATGTTTTCCTTAAATATTTGCTAAGCCATCCGTGGAAGTCAGCAGCTTTGCAAATAAGACAGGAACGATTCACTTTAAGTTTGTACAATGCTGAAAATATAAGTAACCTTGTTGCAGAGCTTACTGAAATTAGTATAGAATGCAAGATCAGCTTTTCGTCTGTGCTCCATAGAGGAAGATTAGTGGGACAAGATCATATTTTGGTTTTGTGGAAACATGGAAAAGAAATCAGACTGGCTTCACTACATTACTGTCAATGTATTTCATTGTCAGGCTGTTAGAACACAACTGATGTCATACTGTTTTCTCTTTCAAAAAACAATGCAGAAAGGGTGTGTGGATAGAGTCCTGAACATCATGTTTCCTGGGGACACGGGAGAAGAAAAATATCTTGTGTGTACCCCTGGCATAGTTGCAGTCAGTCTGTATGTGCTCAGCGTAGGCTTTCCTCTACAAGGAGCCGATTCTCTTTCTCTTTGTGTTCCCTATGTCTCCATGACACAGTTTGGCTGAAGTGGGCACATTATGTCTTTGGAGATACATATCCTGGTTTTACAATTTAAAAAAAAACAAAATTTTTAAGCATGCAGGAAACCAGTAGACCAGCCTCTTACACAAGTTAAAGGCATGGAACTTCCTTCAGTTACTTTTGTAAGTCATTTGGTTGAAGCAGGAGCTTCTTTTTAGTTGTGAACCTTTTAAACAACTAGAAATTATTTCTAATTTTATGGTTTGGAGGTTTTTTTCATTCTTTTCCCTGTCTTGTTATGGAGAGAAACTGGTGATATTAAGCAGGTATTTGTCAGATGCCACTTTGCTTGTTTACTGAAGATGTAACAAAAAATTTCCTCAAACACAACAGGAATGAAAGAGGTGTCAGTTTATTTTCTGTCTTTCATTCTGATTTCCAAATAGCACATTACTGATAGTCAGATGGTAAGTATTTCTTTTGCTGTTGCCCTGCCCAGTCTGTTTGGCTGCTTCTGTTCACACATCTCTAGATCTTCATCAAGTAATAATCAGGTCTTTATTTTCACTCATCTTCAGTAAAAGCCTCCTCAAACACATAATCTTACTACTGCGCAGATTTGTAAGAGTGCTGTGACGTAGAGGGAAAGTCTTACAGCTTCAGTTGTTATTGAGCTATTAAAAAGAACTTAACTGCTTTTTACAAGTATTCCAGATAAAGGATGTTATTGTGCTACACAGTTTCAACGAAGCTTTACCCAACCTCCTTTTCAGCAATTGCTTCTAAAAGGACATCTTTTCTTTATTTGAGAAATATAATTAGGGGAATCCTTATTTTCTTTATCAGGAAAGTAATGATTAACCCAGTAGGTGATTGAGTAACTAACGATTAACGTAAGTGCAAAGGTTTATCATACTACTATAAACTGTGCGTTATTTTTTTCTTCTGTATCTTATGTTAAAAAACCCCATAAAACCATAAAGTGATCTGTGATGCAAAGACTGTGCTTTTGCCAACATCAGTTTCTTATCAGAAGACTCATCTCTTCAGAAGATGAATTGATTCTTGTTCCTGGCATCAAAACATGACAAAAAAACTATGTAAACTGGATTTTTTGTTAGAGCCAAACATTTATTTTCTGAAAGATCAAAACCTGGGGCGTGAGAATGTGGAAGAAAGATTCCAGATAGGAAATGCTCAAGTGTTCATAAATGTTTACTTGAGAGTGAGTAAACTTGGGATCCAAGGACCCAGTAAGATGAAGTAGCCACTGTATTTAAAAATCACTGTTTTCAGTTTAATTCTGTTTTTTTAGCAAATTATCTTTTGAATCCTAGTTTCTCATGTTTTGGCGTAGTGTAGAGACAGATCTCTCCGTATGTGTCTGTGTGTGGGTGTATGTATATGTGTGTGTACGTGTCTGTGTGTATGTATCTCAGATTTGAAAAATGCTAACCCTGGATCCAAACCCCATTCATGTTAATATCTTTTGGCTTTATATACATCGTTATTTGGAATGTGATTAAATCTCATTTACTTCACTGGGCCCAAAGCATGTGTTTAAAGTCAAGCATGCGCTTAAGCCTTTCCCTGAATGAGGGAGCTTTCCTGAATGAGAGTTGAAAGTGAGTGCATTCCATGTGAACAATAAACATCTTTTTCCCTGTAACTGTTCAGCATCAGAGGAAAATCAGAGCTTCTGCTAATCTATTTTTATGTCTAGTTAATGTAGAGAGAAATATTGGATCACATGTATTGAATTCCTTCCTTTTTAACTTTTTTTTTTTTTGGTAGTTACAGCATATCATATTACTCTTAGAGCAAACCTCTAAATTCAGAACTGCAAAGGAATAAAGAAATATTCTGTAAAATGGATGAGCATCTCATCATTGGCCTATAAATTTATTAACTTACATGACTTTTAGAGATTTGGTCAGAGGGCTTAGTGTCTTATTGTCTACCTTCAGTTATTTTCTGGAGAAACCTCTTTCCTTTGTCAGCTGTGAAGTTACTTATAAAACATTAAAGCTAATATATAGCAAAGTCAGCGAAGAAATATTTGTTTTGATTTTTAAATGCATTTTTTAAAGGTAATAAGATTTATACCTTATTTCTACTTAGAAAAATGGCTGTTTAGGACTAACTTGTTGTTTGTCTGCAATAACAATGGCTGTCATTTTTTTTTTAAATGAGGGCAAATATTTGTAGCATAAAATATGAAATATTTTGAGTTGAAGCGGAGCAGCCAGTTTTAACTTGCTAATATGTTTGTTGTTGTGACCTAAAAAAATTAACAATACATTGACTCCTTATTATGGTAATGCAATTTGCAACGTTAAAAAATCTAGTATCGATTATCAAGATTTAGGAAGTATTTAAGGATACACGTAATTTATAGGAAGCTCTCTTTTTTTAAGTTGTATGTAAATTTTTATTGTGAACATTTATTTTCCAGAAAATGCATTTGAGATTTTAAATTACTTGCACAGTAGAATATTTCCCCTTTTTTTTCTTTTTTTTTTTTTAAAAAAAGGTCTGTGAGTCTGTGTTGTCTTTGTCTACAAAAATCCTAGCGTATCCTTTACAAAATTCAGGTATCTTAAAATCTACGATAAAATTCTTATATTGTAGTCTTGAAAACTGTTGAAAGCACACGGATTGGAACCAGTCTCTGCAAAAACAGTAGTCCGGTGGATCTCAGTCTGTGTTTGTGTAAGGAATTCTAGGTTGTAGCTCGTTTAGAAAAGAAACAAACAAGGTGTTTAAGAAGTGATTGTGGTTTAGATCTATACATTAGACTGAGGTTTAGCATTTCAAGTTGTCTTGAATTTGCCTTATTTTTATTTCAGAATTTGACCTATTAGTTTTCAGCATGGTTATTTATGTAATCTAATTCATTCTCCCACCGTAATTTTCTGGAACCTCAGTTAGCTTGGAAGTACCAGGTTCCCAGGGCAGCAGAAGGTAGGATATTCTGAAGAGTGCAAGTAGCAGGTCAGAAGTTAAAAGATGATGATGATCCTTTTAAGAGTGTCCGTGTGCTTTCAGATCTGTTTCAAAAGCCTGTTATAAGTTTAGAGCACAATGAGAACTGCTGCAATGTTTTCATTTTTTGCATTTTTCTTTTAGGTTTGGCATTTTCCCATCCTGATAGCTGGCGTTCTGACACGTTTGTTCAAGTGCTTTCAATGCCAATGAATGCACAGAGTGCAGAACGTAGCACCCATCATAATTCTAATTGAAACTTTTGGGAACTGCTGCAGCAGATGTAGTAAAAATAAATGAAAAATAATATCTTCGGTAATGAAAAAGGTTTTAATTTAAATTTAAAAATCCTAAAATGACTCTTTTGCTGTTTATGTTTAGTGGCTCACCAAACTTAGGCGAGTAGCTCTGTCAGGATCTTGGCAAAAGTTTGAGGTTGTTACATAAGCGTAGATGTTAGTGATTTACTTAGCTAGAAAAACTGACTTCTCTGTAATCACTTTTGCAAATAATAGGCTTTTACCCCATGGCAGCTAATCCCAAGCTGCCTTTACAGTGGGTGGAGTAGACGGGCTCTGGGAGAAGGAAATTGGGAAATTGCTCTTAATCTCCCTCTGGAGGGGCCTACATCTTTTTGCCAGAGAGGAAACCTAGTAGATTCACCTCCTTAGGTGAACCTTAGCACTTTGGAACCCCTTGCAAGAATGACAAAAAGCTGCATGAGAGATTGCTTTTTTGCCGTAATATGCAAGGCTTTGGCAGCCATTAATTCATTACTACTTCTGCTGATTATTTTCCACGGCAATTACTTGTTGTTCTTTTCTATTTATATTCTGCTAATTTAACTAGAGTGTAAGGTTATACCCAGAACATTCAGCATCTCTGCAAGTCCATTTTTTTTGGAGATACTAGGGAAAGCATTTGATGTTAATCAGAAATGTGCAGATAGGAGTTGTTCTGAAGTCTACTGAGTCAGGAGAAAGATTTCAGTGGAGTTCTACGTATTTTGGATCAGGCTGATGGTTCTAAAATTTCACCCTGAAAAATACTGGCCATATATTTCATTATCTATGAACATAAAAATTTAAGGTAACTGAGAGTTTTAGAAATAGGATTTAGTGTTAGAATGTATATGAAACACATTAGCTCTAATTTTTTATAGATGTTTGCTATTATATGAAAGTAATTTATTGTGCCTGCAGCAACCCGAGGACATGCTGGAAAATTAGATGATTCATTTCAAGTGTTTTGTCCTAGTGAGCAAAATTTTAATCAGTCAGTTTTCTAATCCCAGCACTGTTATTGGCACCCTCTGTAAACTTGGCAAGGTCACAGAAGGACTCCATTGTAGACACAGTGTTGCATCTCAGCTAAATCATTACTGCATATGTTTTAATTTATCTGCATTACAGAATTTTAAAGAAATACAACTGTAGAAAGGTGTCCCTCTGATAAGCTATGCTAAAGGTAATCTAATAACATAAATTATGATGAATATAAGATTTATCCTGAGCTATTGTTGCTATTTCCTATCCAAACTTCACCTAAAAAAAGCCCCTTCTAACCTAGTGTAGAGGAAAGTAAAAAACCATAACACGGAGAGCTACGGTCTTGTCACTCTTACAAGTTCGTCGCTGCATTGTTCATTCAGCATTGTGAATTGTACCATGTGGTGTACAGGAACTGTATTACCAGTTTGCTGTACCTCAAATCTTTCTGTTAGCTCTTATCAAGAAGATGCTACTTCTGTCAATTAGGATGTTAATTTGAAATATAATGTAGTCTAGTATCCAGAAATCAGTCGAGTTTGTCAAATGACTGCTAACGATAGTGCAGAAGATACTCTAATCGCCTTAATTATCAGGCAGTAAATATAACAAGAATGGTCACAGTGGAGTAAAATTTTTGAAAGTGTCCAATATCATAATTTTAAAGGGAATAAAGAAGCCTAATGTCCATTGAAAGCAAACAGAATTAGGCTCCAAAATTCATAATTGACTTCTGAAAATGTGACATGGACTCCTAAGGAATGTTAAATGTTTTACTCACAGATGACCATGAAAAACACAAGTTCTTCAGAGTGATAGACTGACACATCCCAACATTATATTGAGAGATGGATGGTGAAACATGTTATATGCTGCATTTTTTAAAGTAGGCATTAAATTTCTTTGCACTTCAGACTATCTGCCCCATTAAAAAACCAAAACCGAACCAACCCGAAACAGTGGATATTGTTAGTAAATTATAGAAGAAGATAGTAAGAGCTATGAAACAAAACAAGTATAAAAGGAATGTCATTTTACAAAGACTCAGAAATATTTTGTTGGACAGTAAATTAGGTGAATATGTAAGAATGTTTTTGAGGAATTCGAGTGAGAAAGGCAGAAGTAAGTTAATTCTAAGTAGGAAGGGAGACAAGGACTACATATATTGTAATATATGTATGTATTATATTTATATGTACACGTGAGTGTATGGATATTATAACCACAAAAATCAGACTAGAGCTAAAAATATTACTTAAATCATAAATCTTGTAGGTCTTTCCAAACAGCAGTCTGTGTTTAAGCAACACTGTTGATTGGTAAGTTGAAACATCTTCAGCTTTGAATATTGTCTCATAAGTTTCTTTTCTGTTCTCTGCTTTTCAAAAATCTTAAAGAATATTGCTCTCAAGCCTCCCTTTTGTACTGCATCACATATACTGCCATTGCAGTCTGTCGTGTTCCGTTGATCAACATGCATTTAGAACAGGGCGGCAAACTCTGACTGCTGGCTGTCCCACGCCAGCAGTACCATTTTGTTCCTATAGAGATGGCGATACCTGGCAAATAGGCAAGAGCTGTTAAAAAAAAACGTGGAATGTATCAAAATTAAGATGCCAGCAATACTGACCCCTTGTCATGCGAGTATTTATTCAAGCAGTAATTTGCGAAGGACAGATACTAATGACTAACTGTATTTGCCCTGGTCTAAGTGTTCCCGTTTCCTCGTTTTGCTGTTGCGATACGCACCCGTTTAGAGATTATCATCTTGCTATTATTTTTTGTGAGACAGTTTTAACAATAAACTTGTGTGGAAAATTATAAACTACAGTGCGAGTAATTACAAAATAACTACCTTTTATGATACGTATTAGCTTCTTAAATCCTGTGCTGGACTTCAAGAGCTGCAAAACAAACCAAAAATCTCTTAAGGCATCGGAAATGCAAAAAGTAGCTATTGGGAAAACTAGTGAGAATCCAGTAGCACGAGAATGAATGTTTTCTAATAGAAATGGTTTAATTCGAAGAAATAACACAGAAATTGTGAGAAATGAAGAAGGTAAATTAAAAAAAGTTTAGAAGCCAGAAATTCATACAGCATTTTGGCAGTTGGGCAAAATAGCTGGCCCTATCTTTTATCTTTCAATGTTCTTTTTTGGTGCTCTAGTTTAGAGAAAATTAAATACCAGATTTTGAAGATGTTGAAACCATTCAGCTAGTTCTTGTTCTGCCTTAGCACCTATTTATAACACTATAATCTGTAGGAGAGTCTGCTTACAAATTTCAGTAGCAGAAATCTTGGTACAGACATCTAAGAAAACAGAACGGAAGATTAAATCAGTTGTGTGTAGCAGGGCTCTCTAGCACGTCTCAGTAGGTAAGCATATGAATATTCTCTTTGGCTTTCCATACAGACGATATCCAAAGTTAATTAGCATAGATATACAGCCATTTCTTTCAAATCTGGGTGCCTTAAAGTGTACTCTGGTGTGCCCTGACAGGTCAGTTGTGAAGCCAGCCTTTGTGATTTGGTTTTGAGCATAAAATGACCTTGGTGAAAACAAGTGCCCTTTTATAGAACTGACCTGTTAGCTTCCTCCTGTCAGTTACATCTGACAACATCACAGTCATCAGGTTTTTATTGTCTTTGCAGCAGCACTGGAGTGAATACTCAGGTTCCCTCCCTGGGCATGGGCAGGGCCTTGGTGTTAGCTCTGCTGATCTATTTTGAATGGTGTCATGCAAATATGTTTTCTTTATAGCAGTTCCAGAAGCATCTGGCCTTACCTGCCTGGGCTTTCTGCAGCCTAAGAAGTTTGCATTGTCCCATGCTGAGCAAGAAGCCTCATCCATCCACTGCAGCAATTTCACAGCTTGCAGCTTTACCAAGCGTGCTGAGACCTTGCTGACCTTAGTCTCACGCTTGCCAAAGTTGCCTGCTGTTCCAGGCCATGCATATCTCCTTGGCAGTCTATTTACTCCCATTCCCAAGTGGTTTTTGTTGTTGTTGTTGTTGTTTTGTTTTGTTTTTAAAAAACAAACTTATTTCTTCATTCTTATTAACATGAGCATTCATTCCAGTAGCCTTGGGGGACAGCCCTTGCTGGTTGTGGCTGCTGGTGGGCTGGGCTTGGCCGTGGAACAGGGTTGGGCAGCTCCCAACTGTGCTGGAGCTCTCCCAGGGAGTCTGGTTGCCTCAGTGATTTATAATGCTTCCTGCAGGCACGTGAAGTCTCATGGGACAACGTTGGAAGACTGAGGGGTTCAAGGGAGCCAGACCTGATGTGGTGTAATCCCATTTGCAAGTAAGGTTGAAACTGGGTGGGTATTGTACTCGGCTTTCTCCGACAAGCGAGGCTGGTTGCACCAGCACATCAGCTGAGTGGCTAAGGTATGACTACCAAGTGGGTTTACTCAGAGAAAGCGTTCAGTATGGCAAGTAAGGATCCCTTACTTACAGCAAGACAGCTGGGCTAATTGGCTGACTTCAATATATAGGTGCACATTTATATTATGCCCTTTTTTAGTTCAACAAGGGAGTTAGGTTTTTGTGGAAAAATACAGCCTATCCCAGGTCATCAGCCAGACCAGGCAAAATTGTTTCTGCTTCTTGTACTTGCAGAAGGACATCTTCACATCTTCAGGAACTTATTTCCACTTAGGGTCGAATAGAAAAGACTAATACATGAGATTGTGTCTAGTGCGCTTGATGCACCAGCCCTATCTCAGCCAGAATTTAGAGATGTAATCTAGCCTCTGAATTCACAAAAAATAGTGTTAGGAGTATTATCCATATAAATATTTTTGAATGCATTTTTTTTAGTGGCTAAGGTAAACCATCAGAAATATAATGCCTGGAAATATTTGACTGGGTTTTATCACGTTGCTGTCTTTCATTTCAACTATAAGCATCTATTTGCTTGTCCTCTTAATTAAAAAGGTCAAAAAATATAGCAGGTGTGTAAATTGGAGTGAATTCATGGACCATTTATTCTGGCAGCTAATTCAGGTAATGTTTGAATTCTCACAAAGGTGGAAATAGCAGGATGCTAAGAAAATTAACATTCCAGCATAATCACAGAATTTCAGTTTCCCTAGGAAAATAGTGGATGTTAAAAAGAATATCCACCTGGGGTTCTACTGAACTTTAAGGAGCTTGAAGCACGTTGTATGACTTGGCCTAAAGTGTTTTCAGATTATTTACCAGCATTTGCCATTCAGCATTTGCCGTTCAGTGGCTAGTCATGGTCATTTGTTCCAGTATCTAATTGGGCTTTTAGAAGTCTCTAAATATTGAACTCGCATTTACCTTCTTCATGTCAATCTAATGGATATTTTTCTCATTCTTCTTAGAACATGAAGGAATTTGACCTATGTTCTATTTGTAATCTTGTTTTATGTTTAAAAAATGCAGGAGTGCTTTGCCACTTTGGACTGGCGGAGATCTCCTCGTCATTAGTGAACAATGTGACGACGAGGTTTTTCCTGGAACTTTCTAACATATATTGCGGAAGTAGAGTGTCAATGGAGTTTTTGAGACAGGTAGTTTTAGTTAGAAGTCAATTTAACAAGTTTTTGAGAGGTTTTAGTAACACTCATGATCTTGTTGAACACCATATCTAAATAATACTAACAGAGATTGAAATAAAAAAGTGTATGTTTATATTACCACATCTTATTCTCATTTTCTTAAATGAATATACCTACTTTACTGAGCCTATCATTAAGGGTTTTTTCAAATATCTAGTCATTTTGGGGTTTTGTCTTCTTTTTCTAGTTTTTAACTGTTAAATGTAATATCACAAATAAATGCCTAGGTCTGACTAATAGTGGAATAGCTGCATTTCTTTGAAAGCCTTAATGAAAACATACCCTCCCCACATCCCCCCCAATAAAACAACAGCATACAGTATCATGACACATAGATTGCCCTGTTCTAGTCTATTTTTACCTGTGTCTTTTGCTTTTCTACAAAACCTCTGCAATTTTAAAGTGTTCTTCAAAAGTTGATATATTAAGTTCTGGAAACTGAAATGAATCACTGATCCATTTTAATAAATACTATATTGCCACACATTTGCTATCTAATTTATCCAGTGATTCATCATTTTAGTTTTCAATATACATAATACTGATAAGATTTAGTAGATCATATATTTGATTCAAAAGATGTATTAGATTTATTAGGTCCTGACTTCAATTCAACTTAAGACTTTATCTATCTTGTAAGGATATATGTGATTTCCAAAAGTAATGTATCTGTTTTTGAAAAAACCTTCACTGAAAAAAGAAAAAATTAATTTGTTGTAATGAATGAAACATTCATTTTAGCAATCTGAATATAGAAATGACCTACATTTATATGAGAATTTCATAGCAAAGCGATATACT
The DNA here is from genome assembly GCF_000710305.1 of Buceros rhinoceros silvestris. Classification (NCBI taxonomy): domain Eukaryota; kingdom Metazoa; phylum Chordata; class Aves; order Bucerotiformes; family Bucerotidae; genus Buceros; species Buceros rhinoceros. The sequence continues at coordinate 30,190 of NW_010421702.1, read as the reverse complement.
GTGCATGTCTTCACATTTCATATACCAAAGGTAATGTTTGGTTCACGATAACTTGATGGAGTTCTGAACTGAAAAGTGTTTTCTCCGTAGAATAGAAAAATAAATTTAGCATAAGGTGATCTCATTAAACTCTATTTATCCAAGATTAAAACAATTTAGGAGAAGATTGAGAGTGAAAATAATTGTTCTTTCATTAATCCAAGTAGCTTTTAAAAAGGAATCTACTGATTAGGAAGCTCTGCTTGACTTCTAACTTGAGTCTGCCAGGACTTTTTCTAGGAGGTTCTAATTTCAATGATGTGTTTTGATGATATCATAAGCAACTGCGGCCATACCTTGCAGAAGTCACAGAAACAAGATGGAAGAAAAAGTTAACATGTTCTGTTAGTATTAATTTGTCATAGAAATGTTAATATTGTTAAATGTTCTGCATATGTACACTTTTTTTTTGCCAACTGGTGATTTAAAAGCTGAAGCTTTATGCAACCCTTCAATTTTTAGGGATGTAGGTTTCTGATTTTAGCCTGAAAAATTTTACAGTGCATTAAATATACAGTGCAATACCCTGTGCAGCAAGGTTCCATTGCTGACCTTTTATTGATGCTAAGACCCTGCCTCATATTCTTTTGCATGTAAGGATGTAGTATTTCCTGCTAAATGCAAGAAGAGAGAAAGGATGCCTTGTGCTTTCAACTTGCAACTACAAACTGTAGTTAGCTCACTGTGTCCATAAACACTCAGCTGCATCTGAACAATTTTTGTCTCAACTCCAGTGAGACATAATAATATAGCTGCTGATGCAGGGCCATGCAGTCTCTATAGGTTTTTATTCATTAAACGCTTCTATCTGATAAAAACCCCTCAAACTTCTTTGTAGACTCTCACACAAAATTAAGCCTTTTAAATAAAGAATGTCAAAGAAGGCAGAAGTCCTTATGCAGTAATTAAACTAAACATTTCCTTACATTTTGGGGAAGAACGGTGGACAGAGGGACCAAGAATAGCAGGAAGATGCTGGTTTACAGGTGTAAGCCAAAAATATGCAGGGATCTCTGTAACTGAACGAGCACATGGTTTGTGTGTCCTAGGTCCAACCCCACACTGGATTGTGACCTGTCCCTGTACTACATCTTTTTGCAGGCCCAGCTCTGTTCAGCTCTATCCCAGTGTGGAGGATAGGGATAGGAAGCAGAACTTTAATGTTTTGTGAAGTCATGTGCTCCAGTTACTTTGATCTTTCTCGAGCATTTTGCCTTTGATTTTGGCAGGAAGAAATTATGACAAATTAAGTTCTTGTATTACTAGATATCCAGCTACTTGGTGGTTTGAGTGAGATGTAGAATAAATGGAGAGAAGACTTAAAAGGCCAGTAAAATGGATAGTCTTTTTGTTTATTTGGAGACCTCAGATTGCAAAATGTGCTGCTGCCTTGCGAATAGGTGTATAATTTTTTACATAAGACACCCGTGCTGGAAAAGTTGCATTTGCCTTTTTGTGCATAAGGCCATGTCACCATTTTATAAGGCTGTGCAGAAGACTGGTGACTACGATTAATACAACTATTGTGCTTTTTAATGTTTTTGCTGCCAAAGTAGTACTTTAGTGGTATTTTAGATTAAGGATAAAATTCCAGTGATGATGGTCAATTGGTCAGTGAGTCCACTCCTTAGGTATAGATAGCATAGAACTTGCAAAGAGGCTTTGAGGAAAGAAATATTATTATATTTTAATAAATTTTTTTAATGACATTTGGCTTTGAGAGGTTGAATGGAAAGATCTTCATAAGTGAAATTGTTTGAGAATATATCTGAAGTAAAAGTTTGCAATAGTTAAAATTGAACAGATAAGCAGGAAAATAAGTATTTTTAATCCTTTCTCTCTCTCCTTTCCAGAACTGAACAGAGGTCTTTCTGCTGCTTCAGTATTCCACTTTCACCGAAATGATCTCAAAATAGGTAACCTTTCTGATATTTTAATCATCTTTTGTGACAGTTATTTTATTTTTTAAATTATTTTGATAGCATATGTGGAGAAAAGCGGAAGAGTTGAACTAAACTTACAGAAGAGAAAAGTTTATGGGCCTTAGTTTGGTATGTGAGAGTACACCTCAGAGCAATGAGGTCTTTAAATGGTATTGAGCTAGAGGAAGAGCTGAGCAAACAATGCAGGTTTTTTGAGAATGAGCTTTTGTGACTTCATGGAGACATTTTGATTTCCAGAGAATTGGTAATCAAAGGAAATGTGATGTTCCAACTTGGTGTGGTAGGACAGATTCTGCAGTATGTGGTAGAATGGTTACTGAATGCCTCTGATTAACTAAAAAGAGCTGGACTGGCAAAGTCTCCATTGCACATTATTTGACAATTAGATTTTAAGATACCCACATGTCCCTTGCTGTGCTAAACAAGCCCTTTATAGTTAATAGTTTCTTCTTCCTTTAACAAAATGCTTAATAAGTCTCCTGCTTGGAGATTTAAAGTAGCTAGATGACTCTCATTGTGAGGGATTTCTTTATTAAGAAGATAACTTCTGATAGATTTCACAGTGAAATATTTGTTGGACTGATCTGTAAACCTCAACTTCACACTTCTTAAAACTTCAATTTGTTAGAGTATTTAGACAGAGAGGCATTGCCTTAAAAAAACGGAGCAAAACTACAGTATCTCAATATTTGGATTCTGAAAGGAAAGTTATTCCGGCTTCTGAATATTGAAAATCCCAGTGTCATAAGGTTCTGAGTTTGCATATTGTCTCTTTTATGTTATGTCTTGAACTTCGTGTTTCTTTATGAAGGACTACCATGCAAATCCTTATGCACAGATATAAACCGTCTATACACTCTCAAATGGAAACCACTGTACGCTTCCATGAACACTGATGATTTTAATCATCTCAAATGACCTCAGGAAAGCTTCAGAAGTTCTGTTTTGAAAAGTTAAACTACGGGTGCTCAGAGATGCTACTAGAATTTCTCATGGCTTTATTTTTGCTTCAGAGTACCTTTGCTTTGCCTTTTCCTCCCTTTGTCAGCCATATCTATTTGATATTGTATTTCTGCCATGCTGGACTTTTCCTAGTTGCGTGTCTCGTGGCTAACACCATTCTCTCTCAGATGTAGCTGCAGTGTGGTACCTATTCTGTTGTGAAGTTTTCCTGCAATACTGTTTTTTATCTTGTATTTTCTTTTCCGTAGATACGTGTATCTTTAGATTGATACCCCCCACCTCAAAATGTGGTATTTATAGACTGTTTGAACAGTTGTTTATGCTAGAGGGAGTTGGGGACCAATGACTGCAGATAACTGTGCCTCAGCACTTAGAAGCTAACGGAAAAGTAAAGTAGATTCATTATGCTGTTGAGATAATAGGAGGAACACGGAGAGATTCCTAAATCCACAGGCACAGCCAAAGAAAAAGTGGCATAGGATTTTGAAGGCCTAGAGCTCCCCTAAACATAAATCATCACAGAGGAGAAAAAAGACAGCATCCTACGGCGTGTTCCTTCAGCTGACAATTCAGTGCTTGAATCTGTGATACTACCCATGCTATTAATGCTCTACATGGGAAGAGAGAATTTCAGTTATTCCTTTGAACATTACAGCTCTTTCTAGATGTAAATGTATTTCTTCATTTATTGCAAGTCATATCCCATTAATGAGGAAAGGCAGACGTGTTTTTGGCAATGAAAGAGAAACTTCTCTTACCTGTTTAATTTTTACTTTTGGAAAGGAGCCACTTGATCCAAGTGACCTGTACAGTATTTAATATTCAACAGCAATATTTTTTGACGCGCAGGTTTTTCACACTGCTTTTCTTTCTCTAGAAGGTTCAGATATTTGCAGGTGACCCTATAATTTCCTCTTTTTTCTTAACCTTTAACATTTCCAGTTATGAGTCTATCTGATTCTTCTTTTTCCCAAGTGACTGCTAGAACTAATGTAATTTAGGGCTTGATCTACAGTTTTACAGAAGAAAGCATTACCATGATGTCATTGTTGTATTTTTCTGCAGTGGCCGCAGCGTATTTTTGTTTCTGCTCCTCCGTGAAAAACAAACAAAGAACCCCAAACGAACCAAAAAGCAGAGCACAGGTCTCTTGAAAGAAGAACCAATAGAAACTTCTTTATTGAAAGTATTAGTAGTTTAAATACACAAGATTAGCAAAGCCTTTCATAAATGGTAATGATTTGATTTTATGTATATTCGGAAAGGCATGAAAAAACCAGTGCAGACCCAGGAGAGGTCAGGAGGGTTGTGAGTGATGTTCAGGACTGTTGTTAACATTATAACAGCTGTAGAATGCTTTGCAACAGCTCTAGGGGTTGTGTCCATAGCACTATTCTATAGGTGATAAAAATGAGATGAAAACAGTACCTTAGTTAGAAAGATTAAGTATCAAGCTTGTCTGTAATATGAATAATCAGGCACTCCCACGGGCCCATCCTCTCTTCAGGAGGTTGGTCAAATTCCAGGCCCTTTGCCACTGAGCTTCACATCATCCAATCACCCAAGGCTCTTCAAAGTGGGAAGGGTTCAGTTTGCAAGATGCTCAGCCCACCTACTACCGCTGGCTCATGCTGGTTTTCGTCTTTGACTTGTGAGAGAAATGCCTGTCACATTTGGGTGTGTTTCTCTGCACCTCTGACTGTTTCTGTACTAATAAAATAAACAAAGGCCAGGATCTATTCTCTGATCCTTGAGGCCAAATGGAACAGACTGGCCACCTCCACATTCCTTGGCATTTGGCTGTAGTCTCCCCTGAGCCTGTCCATACTGTCAAAAAACCAAAAAACCAAAAAACCCCCAAAAACCCAAAACCCCCCCCCCCCAAATAAAACCAAACCAAACCAAACCAAAAAACTCTACAGTCCAGTTTGAAGATCGGACTCCTGCTGACTGTGGTTTGTACTGCTCCAAACAGTTTTCTCTAAGAGAAATCAGCATCCTTTGGCCTCAAAGCTGAGGCTTGCTCCTGTACACCATTTACTTATTTATATGTAAACATAGAGGCTTTTATAGACATAGCCCTGGCTTCAAAATGAGTGTTGAGACCCACCTGAAAGAAGTGCCAGAGCTGGGACAGGAAGTCTGGAAAGGTACCTGGTAGTCCTGTGTTAAGACAGATCTCTTCAGTCTTACATCATCTATCTGTAACACAAGCTTCTTTTAACAAGGAGTGGTAATGGCAAGTGAGATTTTATCTGCCCAGAGTTTCAGGTTATAGGATTTCCAACCAGTCTTTTTAAAAATTATTTAATTTTCTTTTTAAATAAAGCCATAGAAAAATACATCTGAAAAGGCCCTCAGGAGGACATTTGGTGCAGTATTAGTCAACCTTTAAGTAGCTGATCTGTAGCAGTTCATAAAGCTTCTTAAGGTGATCTAAAAATGACTTCCAAATCTGAAAACACCACACATATACTCATGAGCTGCTGAAATGCAAGCTCAAGTATCGTAATTTTAAATGTTCAGATTGTTCCATTAAACAACATTTGGCAAAGGAGTTATTTTATTTACCAAAAGCTAAATACCATTTGTTTTTTGTAATTTGTCTGTGTGATGGTTTGAAAATGGTGCTGGCTGGGTAGTGAGCTTTTGTTCTTCCCTTCTCCTTTCTCTTGAAGCACGGGAAAGAGGTCCCGTGTGTCTTGGGCAC